>NW_027517258.1:0-46259 GCF_048772815.1 Callospermophilus lateralis
TAGAACTCTAAATCAAACACGGTTTGTGCTAGCTTCTTGAAACTTGACACAATAAAGTAGTTCTACGTTCTATCTCTAAGGTTTGTTTCCTCTTGTATCCTAAAGCTGGGACTGGCGAATAACACTTATTCTGAAAGGGGTTGCCAAACTTCCAACACACTAGAGTCTCCTGAAATCTCAACATATATTTTTTCATCCAATCTTCATGATACTTTCAAGTAATGATCAGTACACCAATCCCACTTGGATGCCAAAGTTTAGTTCTCCTAGATTGAAGCATTCTTTTGGAGTAACAGTTTGAATTTTTAGGTTTCACTCTGTTTTCTCCTATATTGACAAATGTAGTTCGAACTCTAAATCAAACAGGGTTTGTGCTGTTTTCTTGAAACTTGAAACAGTAAAGTAGTTCTACAGTCTATTTTTATTTTTTGTTTCCTCTGGATGTAGACCTAAGCAGAAACTGACGAAAGACACATTCAAGGAAAGGCGTTGTTAGGCTGCCAAAATACTACAGGTTCCTGAAATCTCAACATATTTATTTTTCCGACCTTCATGATAATTTCAAGTAATGAGCAGTACACCAATAAAACGGGGATGTTCAAGTTCCGTTCTCCTAGGTTGAAGCATTCGTTTGCAGTAACAGTTTGAATTTTTAGTTTTCACTCTGTTTTCTCCTATATTGACAGATGCAGTTCGAACTCTAAATCAAACATGGTTTGTGCTAGCTTCTTGAAACTTGACACAATAAAGTAGTTCTACATTCTATCTCTAAGGTTTGTTTCCTCTTGATGTAGCCTTAAGCAGAGACTGCCGAATAACACTTTCAATGAAAGGCGTTGTTAAGCTTCCAAAAACTACCGTCTCCTGAAATCTCAACATATATTTTTTCATCCAATCTTCATGATTCTTTCAAGTATTGATCAGTACACCAATCAAACGTGGATGCCCAAGTTCTGTTCTTCTTAGGTTGTAGCATTCGTTTGCAGGAACAGTTAGAAATTACAGGTTTCACTCTGTTTTCTCCTATATTGACAGATGCAGTTAGAACTCTAAATCAAACACGGTTTGTGCTAGCTTCTTGAAACTTGACACAATAAAGTAGTTGTACGTTCTATCTCTAAGGTTTGTTTCCTCTTGTATCCTAAAGCTGGGACTGGCGAATATCACTTATACTGAAAGGGGTTGCCAAACTTCCAACACACTAGAGTTTCCTGAAATCTCAACATATATTTTTTTATCCAATCTTCATGATACTTTCAAGTAATGATCAGTACAACAATCCCACTTGGATGCCAAAGTTTAGTTCTCCTAGATTGAAGCATTCTTTTGGAGTAAAAGTTTGAATTTTTAGGTTTCACTCTGTTTTCTCCTATATTGACAAATGTAGTTCGAACTCTAAATCAAACACGGTTTGTGCTAGCTTCTTGAAACGTTGACACAAATAAAGTAGTTCTACGTTCTATCTCTAAGGTTTGTTTCCTCTTGTATCCTAAAGCTGGGACTGGCGACTAACACTTATACTGAAAGGGGTTGCCAAACTTCCAACACACTAGAGTCTCCTGAAATCTCAACATATATTTTTTCATCCAATCTTCATGATACTTTCAAGTAATGATCAGTACACCAATCCCACTTGGATGCCAAAGTTTAGTTCTCCTAGATTGAAGCATTCTTTTGGAGTAACAGTTTGAATTTTTAGGTTTCACTCTGTTTTCTCCTATATTGACAAATGTAGTTCGAACTCTAAATCAAACACGGTTTGTGCTAGCTTCTTGAAACTTGAAACAGTAAAGTAGTTCTACATTCTATTTTTATTTTTTGTTTCCTCTGGATGTAGACCTAAGCAGAGACTGACGAAAGACACATTCAATGAAAGGCGTTGTTAGGCTGCCAAAATACTACAGTCTCCTGAAATCTCAACATATTTTTTTTTCCGCCCTTCATGATCATTTCAAGTAATGAGCAGTACACCAATAAAATGTGGATGTTCAAGTTTCGTTCTCCTAGCTTGAAGCATTCGTTTGCAGTAACAGTTTGAATTGTTAGTTTTCACTCTGTTTTCTCCTATATTGACAGAAGCAGTTCGAACTCTAAATCAAACATGGTTTGTGCTAGCTTCTTGAAACTTGACACAATAAAGTAGTTCTACGTTCTATCTCTAAGGTTTGTTTCCTCTTGATGTAGCCTTAAGCAGAGACTGGCGAATAACACTTTCAATGAAAGGCGTTGTTAAGCTTCCATAAAACTACCGTCTCCTGAAATCTCAACATATATCTTTTCATCCAATCTTCATGATTCTTTCAAGTATTGATCAGTACACCAATCAAACGTGGATGCCCAAGTTTTGTTCTTCTAGGTTGTAGCATTCGTTTGGAGGAACAGTTAGAAATTATAGGTTTCACTCTGTTTTCTCCTATATTGACAGATGCAGTTAGAACTCTAAATCAAACACGGTTTGTGCTAGCTTCTTGAAACTTGACACAATAAAGTAGTTCTACGTACTATCTCTAAGGTTTGTTTCCTCTTGTATCCTAAAGCTGGGACTGGCGAATAACACTTATACTGAAAGGGGTTGCCAAACTTCCAACACACTAGAGTCTCCTGAAATCTCAACATATATTTTTTTCATCCAATCTTCATGATACTTTCAAGTAATGATCAGTACACCAATCCCACTTGGATGCCAAAGTTTAGTGCTCCTAGATTGAAGCATTCTTTTGGAGTAACAGTTTGAATTTTTAGGTTTCACTCTGTTTTCTTCTATATTGACAGATGCAGTTCGAACTCTAAATCAAACACGGTTTGTGCTAGCTTCTTGAAACTTGACACAATAAAGTAGTTCTACGTTCTCTCTCTAAGGTTTGTTTCCTCTTGATGTAGCCTTAAGCAGAGACTGGCGAATAACACTTTCAATGAAAGGCGTTGTTAAGCTTCCAAAAAACTACCGTCTCCTGAAATCTCAACATATTTTTTTTTCCGACCTTCATGATCATTTCAAGTAATGAGCAGTACACCAATAAAACGTGGATGTTCAAGTTTCGTTCTCCTAGCTTGAAGCATTCGTTTGCAGTAACAGTTTGAATTTTTAGTTTTCACTCTGTTTTCTCCTATATTGACAGAAGCAGTTCGAACTCTAAATCAAACATGGTTTGTGCTAGCTTCTTGAAACTTGACACTATAAAGTAGTTCTACGTTCTATCTCTAAGGTTTGTTTCCTTTTGATGTAGCCTTAAGCAGAGACTGGCGAATAACACTTTCAATGAAAGGCGTTGTTAAGCTTCCAAAAAACTACCGTCTCATGAAATCTCAACATATGTCTTTTCATCCAATCTTCATGACTCTTTCAAGTATTGATCAGTACACCAATCAAACGTGGATGCCCAAGTTTTGTTCCTCTAGGTTGTAGCATTCGTTTGCAGGAACAGTTAGAAATTATAGGTTTCACTCTGTTTTCTCCTATATTGACAGATGCAGTTAGAACTCTAAATCAAACACGGTTTGTGCTAGCTTCTTGAAACTTGACACAATAAAGTAGTTCTACGTTCTATCTCTAAGGTTTGTTTCCTCTTGTATCCTAAAGCTGGGACTGGCGAATAACACTTATACTGAAAGGGGTTGCCAAACTTCCAACACACTAGAGTCTCCTGAAATCTCAACATATATTTTTTCATCCAATCTTCATGATACTTTCAAGTAATGGTCAGTACACCAATCCCACTTGGATGCCAAAGTTTAGTTCTCCTAGATTGAAGCATTCTTTTGGAGTAACAGTTTGAATTTTTAGGTTTCACTCTGTTTTCTCTTATATTGACAAATGTAGTTCGAACTCTAAATCAAACACGGTTTGTGCTAGCTTCTTGAAACTTGAAACAGTAAAGTAGTTCTACATTCTGTTTTTATTTTTTGTTTCCTCTGGATGTAGACCTAAGCAGAGACTGAAGAAAGACACATTCAATGAAAGGCGTTGTTAGGCTGCCAAAATACTACAGTCTCCTGAAATCTCAACATATTTTTTTTTCCGACCTTCATGATCATTTCAAGTAATGAGCAGTACACCAATAAAACGTGGATGTTCAAGTTTCGTTCTCCTAGCTTGAAGCATTCATTTGCAGTAACAGTTTGAATTTTTAGTTTTCACTCTGTTTTCTCCTATATTGACAGATGCAGTTCGAACTCTAAATCAAACATGGTTTGTGCTACCTTCATGAAACTTGACACAATAAAGTAGTTCTACGTTCTATCTCTAAGGTTTGTTTCCTCTTGATGTAGCCTTAAGCAGAGACTGGCGAATAACACTTTCAATGAAAGGCGGTGTTAAGCTTCCAAAAAACTACCGTCTCCTGAAATCTCAACATATACTTTTTCAACCAATCTTCATGATTCTTTCAAGTATTGATCAGTACACCAATCAAACGTGGATGCCCAAGTTTTGTTCTTCTAGGTTGTAGCATTCGTTTGCAGGAACAGTTAGAAATTATAGGTTTCACTCTGTTTTCTCCTATATTGACAGATGCAGTTAGAACTCTAAATCAAACAGGGTTTGTGCTAGCTTCTTGAAACTTGACACAATAAAGTGGTTCTACGTTCTATCTCTAAGGTTTGTTTCCTCTTGTATCCTAAAGCTGGGACTGGTGACTAACACTTATACTGAAAGGGGTTGCCAAACTTCCAACACACTAGAGTCTCCTGAAATCTCAACATATATTTTTTCATCCAATCTTCATGATACTTTCAAGTAATGATCAGTACACCAATCCCACTTGGATGCCAAAGTTTAGTTCTCCTAGATTGAAGCATTCTTTTGGAGTAACAGTTTGAATTTTTAGGTTTCACTCTGTTTTCTCCTATATTGACAGATGCAGTTCGAACTCTAAATCAAACATGGTTTGTGCTAGCTTCTTGAAACTTGACACAATAAAGTAGTTCTACGTTCTATCTCTAAGGTTTGTTTTCTCTTGATGTAGCCTTAAGCAGAGACTGGCGAATAACACTTTCAATGAAAGGCGTTGTTAAGCTTCCGAAAAACTACCGTCTCCTGAAATCTCAACATATAACTTTTCATCCAATCACATGATTCTTTCAAGTATTGATCAGTACACCAATCAAACGTGGATGCCCAAGTTTTGTTCTTCTAGGTTGTAGCATTCGTTTGCAGGAACAGTTAGAAATTATAGGTTTCACTCTGTTTTCTCCTATATTGACAGATGCAGTTAGAACTCTAAATCATACACGGTTTGTGCTAGCTTCTTGAAACTTGACACAATAAAGTAGTTATACGTTCTATCTCTAAGGTTTCCTTCCTCTTGTATCCTAAAGCTGGGACTGGCGAATAACACTTATACTGAAAGGGGTTGCCAAACTTCCAACACACTAGAGTCTCCTGAAATCTCAACATATATTTTTTCATCCAATCTTCATGATACTTTCAAGTAATGATCAGTACACCAATCCCACTTGGATGCCAAAGTTTAGTTCTCCTAGATTGAAGCATTCTTTTGGAGTAACAGTTTGAATTTTTAGGTTTCACTCTGTTTTCTCTTATATTGACAAATGTAGTTCGAACTCTAAATCAAACACGGTTTGTGCTAGCTTCTTGAAACTTGAAACAGTAAAGTAGTTCTACATTCTATTTTTATTTTTTGTTTCCTCTGGATGTAGACCTAAGCAGAGACTGACGAAAGACACATTCAATGAAAGGCGTTGTTAGGCTGCCAAAATACTACAGTCTCCTGAAATCTCAACATATTTTTTTTCCGACATTCATGATCATTTCAAGTAATGAGCAGAACACCAATAAAAGGTGGATGTTCAAGTTTCGTTCTCCTAGGTTGAAGCATTCGTTTGCTGTAACAGTTTGAATTTTTAGTTTTCACTCTGTTTTCTCCTATATTGACAGAAGCAGTTAGAACTCTAAATCAAACATGGTTTGTGCTAGCTTCTTGAAACTTGACACAATAAAGTAGTTCTACGTTCTATCTCTAAGGTTTGTTTCCTTTTGATGTAGCCTTAAGCAGAGACTGGCGAATAACACTTTCAATGAAATGCGTTGTTAAGCTTCCAAAAAACTACCGTCTCCTGAAATCTCAACATATATTTTTTCATCCAATCTTCATGATTCTTTCAAGTATTGATCAGTACACCAATCAAACGTGGATGCCCAAGTTTTGTTCTTCTAGGTTGTAGCATTCGTTTGCAGGAACAGTTAGAAATTATAGGTTTCACTCTGTTTTCTCCTATATTGACAGAGGCAGATAGAACTCTAAATCAAACACGGTTTGTGCTAGCTTCTTGAAACTTGACACAATAAAGTAGTTCTACGTTCTATCTCAAAGGTTTGTTTCCTCTTGTATCCTAAAGCTGGGACTGGCGAATAACACTTATACTGAAAGGGGTTGCCAAACTTCCAACACACTAGAGTCTCCTGAAATCTCAACATATATTTTTTCATCCAATCTTCATGATACTTTCAAGTTATGATCAGTACACCAATCCCACTTGGATGACAAAGTTTAGTTCTCCTAGATTGAAGCATTCTTTTGGAGTAACAGTTTGAATTTTTAGGTTTCACTCTGTTTTCTCCTATATTGACAGATGCAGTTCGAACTCTATATCAAACATGGTTTGTGCTAGCTTCTTGAAACTTGACACAATAAAGTAGTTCTATGTTCTATCTCTAAGGTTTGTTTCCTGTTGATGTAGCCTTAAGCAGAGACTGGCGAATAACACTTTCAATGAAAGGCGTTGTTAAGCTTCCAAAAAACTACCGTCTCCTGAAATCTCAACATATATCTTTTCATCCAATCTTCATGATTCTTTCAAGTATTAATCAGTACACCAATCAAACGTGGATGCCCAAGTTTTGTTCTTCTAGGTTGTAGCATTCGTTTGCAGGAACAGTTAGAAATTATAGGTTTCACTCTGTTTTCTCCTATATTGACAGATGCAGTTAGAACTCTAAATCAAACACGGTTTGTGCTAGCTTCTTGAAACTTGACACAATAAAGTAGTTCTACGTTCTATCTCTAAGGTTTGTTTCCTCTTGTATCCTAAAGCTGGGACCTGCGAATAGCACTTATACTGAAAGGGGTTGCCAAACTTCCAACACACTAGAGTCTCCTGAAATTTCAACATATATTTTTTCATCCAGTCTTCATGATACTTTCAAGTAATGATCAGTACACCAATCCCACTTGGATGCCAAAGTTTAGTTCTCCTAGATTGAAGCATTCTTTTGGAGTAACAGTTTGAATTTTTAGGTTTCACTCTGTTTTCTCCTATATTGACAAATGTAGTTCGAACTCTAAATCAAACACGGTTTGTGCTAGCTTCTTGAAACTTGAAACAGTTAAGTAGTTCTACATTCTATTTTTATTTTTTGTTTCCTCTGGATGTAGACCTAAGCAGACACTGACGAAAGACACATTCAATGAAAGGCGTTGTTAGGCTGCCAAAATACCACAGTCTCCTGAAATCTCAACATATTTTTTTTCCGACCTTCATGATCATTTCAAGTAATGAGCAGTACACCAATAAAACGTGGATGTTCAAGTTTCGTTCTCCTAGCTTGAAGCATTCGTTTGCAGTAACAGTTTGAATTTTTAGTTTTCACTTTGTTTTCTCCTATACTGACAGATGCAGTTCGAACTCTAAATCAAACATGGTTTGTGCTAGCTTCTTGAAACTTGACACGATAAAGTAGTTCTACGTTCTATCTCTAAGGTTTGTTTCCTCTTGATGTAGCCTTAAGCAGAGACTGGCGAATAACACTTTCAATGAAAGGCGTTGTTAAGCTTCCAAAAAACTACCGTCTCCTGAAATCTCAACATATATATTTTCATCCAATCTTCATGATTCTTTCAAGCATTGATCAGTACACCAATCAAACGTGGATGCCCAAGTTTTGTTCTTCTAGGTTGTAGCATTCGTTTGCAGGAACAGTTAGAAATTATAGGTTTCACTCTGTTTTCTCCTATATTGACAGATGCAGTTAGAACTCTAAATCAAACACGGTTTGTGCTAGCTTCTTGAAACTTGACACAATAAAGTAGTTCTACGTTCTATCTCTAAGGTTTGTTTCCTCTTGTATCCTAAAGCTGGGACTGGCGACTAACACTTATACTGAAAGGGGTTGCCAAACTTCCAACACACTAGAGTCTCCTGAAATCTCAACATATATTTTTTCATCCAATCTTCATGATACTTTCAAGTAATGATCAGTACACCAATCCCACTTGGATGCCAAAGTTTTGTTCTCCTAGATTGAAGCATTCTTTTGGAGTAACAGTTTGAATTTTTAGGTTTCACTCTGTTTTCTCTTATATTGACAAATGTAGTTCGAACTCTAAATCAAACACGGTTTGTGCTAGCTTCTTGAAACTTGAAACAGTAAAGTAGTTCTACATTCTATTTTTATTTTTTGTTTCCTCTGGATGTAGACCTAAGCAGAGACTGACGAAAGACACATTCAATGAAAGGCATTGTTAGGCTGCCAAAATACTACAGTCTCCTGAAATCTCAACATATTTTTTTTCCGACCTTCATGATCCTTTCAAGTAATGAGCAGTACACCAATAAAACGTGGATGTTCAAGTTTCGTTCTCCTAGCTTGAAGCATTCGTTTGCAGTAACAGTTTGAATTTTTAGTTTTCACTCTGTTTTCTCCTATATTGACAGAAGCAGTTCGAACTCTAAATCAAACATGGTTTGTGCTAGCTTCTTGAAACTTGACACAATAAAGTAGTTCTATGTTCTATCTCTAAGGTTTGTTTCCTTTTGATGTAGCCTTAAGCAGAGACTGGCGAATAACACTTTCAATGAAAGGCGTTGTTAAGCTTCCAAAAAACTACCGTCTCCTGAAATCTCAACATATATTTTTTCATCCAATCTTCATGATTCTTTCTAGTATTGATCAGTACACCAATCAAACGTGGATGCCCAAGTTTTGTTCTTCTAGGTTGTAGCATTCGTTTGCAGGAACAGTTAGAAATTATAGGTTTCACTCTGTTTTCTCCTATATTGACAGAGGCAGATAGAACTCTAAATCAAACACGGTTTGTGCTAGCTTCTTGAAACTTGACACAATAAAGTAGTTCTACGTTCTATCTCTAAGGTTTGTTTCCTCTTGTATCCTAAAGCTGGGACTGGCGAATAACACTTATACTGAAAGGGGTTGCCAAACTTCCAACACACTAGAGTCTCCTGAAATCTCAACATATATTTTTTCATCCAATCTTCATGATACTTTCAAGTAATGATCAGTACACCAATCCCACTTGGATGCCAAAGTTTAGTTCTCCTAGATTGAAGCATTCTTTTGGAGTAACAGTTTGAATTTTTAGGTGTCACTCTGTTTTCTTTTATATTGACAAATGTAGTTCGAACTCTAAATCAAACACGGTTTGTGCTAGCTTCTTGAAACTTGAAACAGTAAACTAGTTCTACATTCTATTTTTATTTTTTGTTTCCTCTGGATGTAGACCTAAGCAGAGACTCACGAAAGACACATTCAATGAAAGGCGTTGTTAGGCTGCCAAAATACTACAGTCTCCTGAAATCTCAACAAATTTTTTTTTCCGACCTTCATGATCATTTCAAGTAATGAGCAGTACACCAATAAAACGTGGATGTTCAAGTTTCGTTCTCCTAGGTTGAAGCATTCATTTGCAGGAACAGTTTGAATTTTTAGTTTTCACTCGGTTTTCTCCTATATTGACAGATGCAGTTCGAACTCTAAATCAAACATGGTTTGTGCTAGCTTCTTGAAACTTGACACAATAAAGTAGTTCTACGTTCTATCTCTAAGGTTTGTTTCCTTTTGATGTAGCATTAAGCAGAGACTGGCGAATAACACTTTCAATGAAAGGCGTTGTTAAGCTTCCAAAAAACTACCGTCTCCTGAAATCTCAACATATATTTTTTCATCCAATCTTCATGATTCTTTCAAGTATTGATCAGTATACCAATCAAACGTGGATGCCCAAGTTTTGTTCTTCTAGGTTGTAGCATTCGTTTGCAGGAACAGTTAGAAATTATAGGTTTCACTCTGTTTTCTCCTATATTGACAGATGCAGTTAGAACTCAAAATCAAACACGGTTTGTGCTAGCTCCTTGAAACTTGACACAGTAAAGTAGTTCTACGTTCTATCTCTAAGGTTTGTTTCCTCTTGTATCCTAAAGCTGGTACTGGCGAATAACACTTATACTGAAAGGGGTTGCCAAACTTCCAACACACTAGAGTCTCCTGAAATCTCAACATATATTTTTTCATGCAATCTTCATGATACTTTCAAGTAATGATCAGTACACGAATCCCACTTGGATGCCAACGTTTAGTTCTCCTAGATTGAAGCATTCTTTTGGAGTAACAGTTTGAATTTTTAGGTTTCACTCTGTTTTCTCCTATATTGACAAATGTAGTTCGAACTCTAAATCAAACACGGTTTGTGCTAGCTTCTTGAAACTTGAAACAGTAAAGTAGTTCTACATTCTATTTTTATTTTTTGTTTCCTCTGGATGTAGACCTAAGCAGAGACTGACGAAAGACACATTCAATGAAAGGCATTGTTAGGCTGCCAAAATACTACAGTCTCCTGAAATCTCAACATATTTTTTTTCCGACCTTCATGATCATTTAAAGTAATGAGCAGTACACCAATAAAACGTGGATGTTCAAATTTCGTTCTCCTAGCTTGAAGCATTCGTTTGCAGTAACAGTTTGAATTTTTAGTTTTCACTCTGTTTTCTCCTATATTGACAGATGCAGTTCGAACTCTAAATCAAACATGGTTTGTGCTAGCTTCTTGAAACTTGACACAATAAAGTAGTTCTACGTTCTATCTCTAAGGTTTGTTTCCTCTTGATGTAGCCTTAAGCAGAGACTGGCGAATAACACTTTCAATGAAAGGCGTTGTTAAGCTTCCAAAAAACTACCGTCTCCTGAAATCTCAACATATATTTTTTCATCCAATCTTCATGATTCTTTCAAGTATTGATCAGTACACCAATCAAACGTGGATGCCCAAGTTTTGTTCTTCTAGGTTGTAGCATTCGTTTGCAGGAACAGTTAGAAATTATAGGTTTCACTCTGTTTTCTCCTATATTGACAGAGGCAGATAGAACTCTAAATCAAACACGGTTTGTGCTAGCTTCTTGAAACTTGACACAATAAAGTAGTTCTACGTTCTATCTCTATGGTTTGTTTCCTCTTGTATCCTAAAGCTGGGACTGGCGAATAACACTTATACTGAAAGGGGTTGCCAAACTTCCAACACACTAGAGTCTCCTGAAATCTCAACATATATTTTTTCATCCAATCTTCATGATACTTTCAAGTAATGATCAGTACACCAATCCCACTTGGATGCCAAAGTTTAGTTCTCCTAGATTGAAGCATTCTTTTGGAGTAACAGTTTGAATTTTTAGGTTTCACTCTGTTTTCTCCTATATTGACAAATGTAGTTCGAACTCTAAATCAAACACGGTTTGTGCTAGCTTCTTGAAACTTGAAACAGTAAAGTAGTTCTACATTCTATTTTTATTTTTTGTTTCCTCTGGATGTAGACCTAAGCAGAGACTGACGAAAGACACATTCAATGAAAGGCATTGTTAGGCTGCCAAAATACTACAGTCTCCTGAAATCTCAACATATTTTTTTTCCGACCTTCATGATCATTTCAAGTAATGAGCAGTACACCAATAAAACGTGGATGTTCAAATTTCGTTCTCCTAGCTTGAAGCATTCGTTTGCAGTAACAGTTTGAATTTTTAGTTTTCACTCTGTTTTCTCCTATATTGACAGATGCAGTTCGAACTCTAAATCAAACATGGTTTGTGCTAGCTTCTTGAAACTTGACACAATAAAGTAGTTCTACGTTCTATCTCTAAGGTTTGTTTCCTCTTGATGTAGCCTTAAGCAGAGACTGGCGAATAACACTTTCAATGAAAGGCGTTGTTAAGCTTCCAAAAAACTACCGTCTCCTGAAATCTCAACATATATTTTTTCATCCAATCTTCATGATTCTTTCAAGTATTGATCAGTACACCAATCAAACGTGGATGCCCAAGTTTTGTTCTTCTAGGTTGTAGCATTCGTTTGCAGGAACAGTTAGAAATTATAGGTTTCACTCTGTTTTCTCCTATATTGACAGAGGCAGATAGAACTCTAAATCAAACACGGTTTGTGCTAGCTTCTTGAAACTTGACACAATAAAGTAGTTCTACGTTCTATCTCTATGGTTTGTTTCCTCTTGTATCCTAAAGCTGGGACTGGCGAATAACACTTATACTGAAAGGGGTTGCCAAACTTCCAACACACTAGAGTCTCCTGAAATCTCAACATATATTTTTTCATCCAATCTTCATGATACTTTCAAGTAATGATCAGTACACCAATCCCACTTGGATGCCAAAGTTTAGTTCTCCTAGATTGAAGCATTCTTTTGGAGTAACAGTTTGAATTTTTAGGTTTCACTCTGTTTTCTCCTATATTGACAGATGCAGTTCGAACTCTATATCAAACATGGTTTGTGCTAGCTTCTTGAAACTTGACACAATAAAGTAGTTCTATGTTCTATCTCTAAGGTTTGTTTCCTCTTGATGTAGCCTTAAGCAGAGACTGGCGAATAACACTTTCAATGAAAGGCGTTGTTAAGCTTACAAAAAACTACCGTCTCCTGAAATCTCAACATATATTTTTTCATCCAATCTTCATGATTCTTTCAAGTATTGATCAGTACACCAATCAAACGTGGATGCCCAAGTTTTGTTCCTCTAGGTTGTAGCATTCGTTTGCAGGAACAGTTAGAAATTATAGGTTTCACTCTGTTTTCTCCGATATTGACAGATGCAGTTAGAACTCTAAATCAAACACGGTTTGTGCTAGCTTCTTGAAACTTGACACAATAAAGTAGTTCTACGTTCTATCTCTGAGGTTTGTTTCCTCTTGTATCCTAAAGCTGGGACTGGCGAATAACACTTATTCTGAAAGGGGTTGCCAAACTTCCAACACACTAGAGTCTCCTGAAATCTCAACATATATTTTTTCATCCAATCTTCATGATACTTTCAAGTAATGATCAGTACACCAATCCCACTTGGATGCCAAAGTTTAGTTCTCCTAGATTGAAGCATTCTTTTGGAGTAACAGTTTGAATTTTTAGGTTTCACTCTGTTTTCTCCTATATTCACAGATGCAGTTAGAACTCTAAATCAAACACGGTTTGTGCTAGCTTCTTGAAACTTGACACAGTAAAGTAGTTCTACGTTCTATCTCTAAGGTTTGTTTCCTCTTGTATCCTAAAGCTGGGACCTGCGAATAGCACTTATACTGAAAGGGGTTGCCAAACTTCCAACACACTAGAGTCTCCTGAAATTTCAACATATATTTTTTCATCCAGTCTTCATGATACTTTCAAGTAATGATCAGTACACCAATCCCACTTGGATGCCAAAGTTTAGTTCTCCTAGATTGAAGCATTCTTTTGGAGTAACAGTTTGAATTTTTAGGTGTCACTCTGTTTTCTTTTATATTGACAAATGTAGTTCGAACTCTAAATCAAACACGGTTTGTGCTAGCTTCTTGAAACTTGAAACAGTAAACTAGTTCTACATTCTATTTTTATTTTTTGTTTCCTCTGGATGTAGACCTAAGCAGAGACTCACGAAAGACACATTCAATGAAAGGCGTTGTTAGGCTGCCAAAATACTACAGTCTCCTGAAATCTCAACAAATTTTTTTTTCCGACCTTCATGATCATTTCAAGTAATGAGCAGTACACCAATAAAACGTGGATGTTCAAGTTTCGTTCTCCTAGGTTGAAGCATTCATTTGCAGTAACAGTTTGAATTTTTAGTTTTCACTCGGTTTTCTCCTATATTGACAGATGCAGTTCGAACTCTAAATCAAACATGGTTTGTGCTAGCTTCTTGAAACTTGACACAATAAAGTAGTTCTACGTTCTATCTCTAAGGTTTGTTTCCTCTTGTATCCTAAAGCTGGGACTGGCGAATAACACTTATACTGAAAGGGGTTGCCAAACTTCCAACACACTAGAGTCTCCTGAAATCTCAACATATATTTTTTCATCCAATCTTCATGATACTTTCAAGTAATGATCAGTACACCAATCCCACTTGGATGCCAAAGTTTAGTTCTCCTAGATTGAAGCATTCTTTTGGAGTAACAGTTTGAATTTTTAGGTTTCACTCTGTTTTCTCCTATATTGACAGATGCAGTTCGAACTCTATATCAAACATGGTTTGTGCTAGCTTCTTGAAACTTGACACAATAAAGTAGTTCTATGTTCTATCTCTAAGTTTTGTTTCCTCTTGATGTAGCCTTAAGCAGAGACTGGCGAATAACACTTTCAATGAAAGGCGTTGTTAAGCTTCCAAAAAACTACCGTCTCCTGAAATCTCAACATATATCTTTTCATCCAATCTTCATGATTCTTTCAAGTATTGATCAGTACACCAATCAAACGTGGATGCCCAAGTTTTGTTCTTCTAGGTTGTAGCATTCGTTTGCAGGAACAGTTAGAAATTATAGGTTTCACTCTGTTTTCTCCTATATTCACAGATGCAGTTAGAACTCTAAATCAAACACGGTTTGTGCTAGCTTCTTGAAACTTGACACAGTAAAGTAGTTCTACGTTCTCTCTCTAAGGTTTGTTTCCTCTTGTATCCTAAAGCTGAAACCTGCGAATAGCACTTATACTGAAAGGGGTTGCCAAACTTCCAACACACTAGAGTCTCCTGAAATTTCAACATATATTTTTTCATCCAGTCTTCATGATACTTTCAAGTAATGATCAGTACACCAATCCCACTTGGATGCCAAAGTTTAGTTCTCCTAGATTGAAGCATTCTTTTGGAGTAACAGTTTGAATTTTTAGGTGTCACTCTGTTTTCTTTTATATTGACAAATGTAGTTCGAACTCTAAATCAAACACGGTTTGTGCTAGCTTCTTGAAACTTGAAACAGTAAACTAGTTCTACATTCTATTTTTATTTTTTGTTTCCTCTGGATGTAGACCTAAGCAGAGACTCACGAAAGACACATTCAATGAAAGGCGTTGTTAGGCTGCCAAAATACTACAGTCTCCTGAAATCTCAACAAATTTTTTTTTCCGACCTTCATGATCATTTCAAGTAATGAGCAGTACACCAATAAAACGTGGATGTTCAAGTTTCGTTCTCCTAAGTTGAAGCATTCATTTGCAGTAACAGTTTGAATTTTTAGTTTTCACTCGGTTTTCTCCTATATTGACAGATGCAGTTCGAACTCTAAATCAAACATGGTTTGTGCTAGCTTCTTGAAACTTGACACAATAAAGTAGTTCTACGTTCTATCTCTAAGGTTTGTTTCCTTTTGATGTAGCATTAAGCAGAGACTGGCGAATAACACTTTCAATGAAAGGCGTTGTTAAGCTTCCAAAAAACTACCGTCTCCTGAAATCTCAACATATATTTTTTCATCCAATCTTCATGATTCTTTCAAGTATTGATCAGTACACCTATCAAAAGTGGATGCCCAAGTTTTGTTCTTCTAGGTTGTAGCATTCGTTTGCAGGAACAGTTAGAAATTATAGGTTTCACTCTGTTTTCTCCTATATTGACAGATGCAGTTAGAACTCAAAATCAAACACGGTTTGTGCTAGCTCCTTGAAACTTGACACAGTAAAGTAGTTCTACGTTCTATCTCTAAGGTTTGTTTCCTCTTGTATCCTAAAGCTGGTACTGGCGAATAACACTTATACTGAAAGGGGTTGCCAAACTTCCAACACACTAGAGTCTCTTGAAATCTCAACATATATTTTTTCATCCAATCTTCATGATACTTTCAAGTAATGATCAGTACACGAATCCCACTTGGATGCCAACGTTTAGTTCTCCTAGATTGAAGCATTCTTTTGGAGTAACAGTTTGAATTTTTAGGTTTCACTCTGTTTTCTCCTATATTGACAAATGTAGTTCGAACTCTAAATCAAACACGGTTTGTGCTAGCTTCTTGAAACTTGAAACAGTAAAGTAGTTCTACATTCTATTTTTATTTTTTGTTTCCTCTGGATGTAGACCTAAGCAGAGACTGACGAAAGACACATTCAATGAAAGGCATTGTTAGGTTGCCAAAATACTACAGTCTCCTGAAATCTCAACATATTTTTTTTCCGACCTTCATGATCATTTCAAGTAATGAGCAGTACACCAATAAAACGTGGATGTTCAAATTTTGTTCTCCTAGCTTGAAGCATTCGTTTGCAGTAACAGTTTGAATTTTTAGTTTTCACTCTGTTTTCTCCTATATTGACAGATGCAGTTCGAACTCTAAATCAAACATGGTTTGTGCTAGCTTCTTGAAACTTGACACAATAAAGTAGTTCTACGTTCTATCTCTAAGGTTTGTTTCCTCTTGATGTAGCCTTAAGCAGAGACTGGCGAATAACACTTTCAATGAAAGGCGTTGTTAAGCTTCCAAAAAACTACCGTCTCCTGAAATCTCAACATATATATTTTCATCCAATCTTCATGATTCTTTCAAGTATTGATCAGTACACCAATCAAACGTGGATGCCCAAGTTTTGTTCTTCTAGGTTGTAGCATTCGTTTGCAGGAACAGTTAGAAATTATAGGTTTCACTCTGTTTTCTCCTATATTGACAGAGGCAGATAGAACTCTAAATCAAACACGGTTTGTGCTAGCTTGTTGAAACTTGACACAATAAAGTAGTTCTACGTTCTATCTCTAAGGTTTTTTTCCTCTTGTATCCTAAAGCTGGGACTGGCGAATAACACTTATACTGAAAGGGGTTGCCAAACTTCCAACACACTAGAGTCTCCTGAAATCTCAACATATATTTTTTCATCCAATCTTCATGATACTTTCAAGTAATGATCAGTACACCAATCCCACTTGGATGCCAAAGTTTAGTTCTCCTAGATTGAAGCATTCTTTTGGAGTAACAGTTTGAATTTTTAGGTTTCACTCTGTTTTCTCCTATATTGACAGATGCAGTTCGAACTCTATATCAAACATGGTTTGTGCTAGCTTCTTGAAACTTGACACAATAAAGTAGTTCTATGTTCTATCTCTAAGTTTTGTTTCCTCTTGATGTAGCCTTAAGCAGAGACTGGCGAATAACACTTTCAATGAAAGGCGTTGTTAAGCTTCCAAAAAACTACCGTCTCCTGAAATCTCAACATATATCTTTTCATCCAATCTTCATGATTCTTTCAAGTATTGATCAGTACACCAATCAAACGTGGATGCCCAAGTTTTGTTCTTCTAGGTTGTAGCATTCGTTTGCAGGAACAGTTAGAAATTATAGGTTTCACTCTGTTTTCTCCTATATTCACAGATGCAGTTAGAACTCTAAATCAAACACGGTTTGTGCTAGCTTCTTGAAACTTGACACAGTAAAGTAGTTCTACGTTCTATCTCTAAGGTTTGTTTCCTCTTGTATCCTAAAGCTGAAACCTGCGAATAGCACTTATACTGAAAGGGGTTGCCAAACTTCCAACACACTAGAGTCTCCTGAAATTTCAACATATATTTTTTCATCCAGTCTTCATGATACTTTCAAGTAATGATCAGTACACCAATCCCACTTGGATGCCAAAGTTTAGTTCTCCTAGATTGAAGCATACTTTTGGAGTAACAGTTTGAATTTTTAGGTGTCACTCTGTTTTCTTTTATATTGACAAATGTAGTTCGAACTCTAAATCAAACACGGTTTGTGCTAGCTTCTTGAAACTTGAAACAGTAAACTAGTTCTACATTCTATTTTTATTTTTTGTTTCCTCTGGATGTAGACCTAAGCAGAGACTCACGAAAGACACATTCAATGAAAGGCGTTGTTAGGCTGCCAAAATACTACAGTCTCCTGA
Source organism: Callospermophilus lateralis (assembly GCF_048772815.1). NCBI lineage: Eukaryota > Metazoa > Chordata > Mammalia > Rodentia > Sciuridae > Callospermophilus > Callospermophilus lateralis. Next base: position 17,883 of record NW_027517258.1, read on the forward strand.
AATCTCAACAAATTTTTTTTTCCGACCTTCATGATCATTTCAAGTAATGAGCAGTACACCAATAAAACGTGGATGTTCAAGTTTCGTTCTCCTAGGTTGAAGCATTCATTTGCAGGAACATTTTGAATTTTTAGTTTTCACTCGGTTTTCTCCTATATTGACAGATGCAGTTCGAACTCTAAATCAAACATGGTTTGTGGTAGCTTCTTGAAACTTGACACAATAAAGTAGTTCTACGTTCTATCTCTAAGGTTTGTTTCCTTTTGATGTAGCATTAAGCAGAGACTGGCGAATAACACTTTCAATGAAAGGCGTTGTTAAGCTTCCAAAAAACTACCGTCTCCTGAAATCTCAACATATATTTTTTCATCCAATCTTCATGATTCTTTCAAGTATTGATCAGTATACCAATCAAACGTGGATGCCCAAGTTTTGTTCTTCTAGGTTGTAGCATTCGTTTGCAGGAACAGTTAGAAATTATAGGTTTCACTCTGTTTTCTCCTATATAGACAGATGCAGTTAGACCTAAAAATCAAACACGGTTTGTGCTAGCTCCTTGAAACTTGACACAGTAAAGTAGTTCTACGTTCTATCTCTAAGGTTTGTTTCCTCTTGTATCCTAAAGCTGGTACTGGCGAATAACACTTATACTGAAAGGGGTTGCCAAACTTCCAACACACTAGAGTCTCCTGAAATCTCAACATATATTTTTTCATGCAATCTTCATGATACTTTCAAGTAATGATCAGTACACGAATCCCACTTGGATGCCAACGTTTAGTTCTCCTAGATTGAAGCATTCTTTTGGAGTAACAGTTTGAATTTTTTGGTTTCACTCTGTTTTCTCCTATATTGACAAATGTAGTTCGAACTCTAAATCAAACACGGTTTGTGCTAGCTTCTTGAAACTTGAAACAGTAAAGTAGTTCTACATTCTATTTTTATTTTTTGTTTCCTCTGGATGTAGACCTAAGCAGAGACTGACGAAAGACACATTCAATGAAAGGCATTGTTAGGCTGCCAAAATACTACAGTCTCCTGAAATCTCAACATATTTTTTTTCCGACCTTCATGATCATTTAAAGTAATGAGCAGTACACCAATAAAACGTGGATGTTCAAATTTCGTTCTCCTAGCTTGAAGCATTCGTTTGCAGTAACAGTTTGAATTTTTAGTTTTCACTCTGTTTTCTCCTATATTGACAGATGCAGTTCGAACTCTAAATCAAACATGGTTTGTGCTAGCTTCTTGAAACTTGACACAATAAAGTAGTTCTACGTTCTATCTCTAAGGTTTGTTTCCTCTTGATGTAGCCTTAAGCAGAGACTGGCGAATAACACTTTCAATGAAAGGCGTTGTTAAGCTTCCAAAAAACTACCGTCTCCTGAAATCTCAACATATATTTTTTCATCCAATCTTCATGATTCTTTCAAGTATTGATCAGTACACCAATCAAACGTGGATGCCCAAGTTTTGTTCTTCTAGGTTGTAGCATTCGTTTGCAGGAACAGTTAGAAATTATAGGTTTCACTCTGTTTTCTCCTATATTGACAGAGGCAGATAGAACTCTAAATCAAACACGGTTTGTGCTAGCTTCTTGAAACTTGACACAATAAAGTAGTTCTACGTTCTATCTCTAAGGTTTGTTTCCTCTTGTATCCTAAAGCTGGGACTGGCGAATAACACTTATACTGAAAGGGGTTGCCAAACTTCCAACACACTAGAGTCTCCTGAAATCTCAACATATATTTTTTCATCCAATCTTCATGATACTTTCAAGTAATGATCAGTACACCAATCCCACTTGGATGCCAAAGTTTAGTTCTCCTAGATTGAAGCATTCTTTTGGAGTAACAGTTTGAATTTTTAGGTTTCACTCTGTTTTCTCCTATATTGACAGATGCAGTTCGAACTCTATATCAAACATGGTTTGTGCTAGCTTCTTGAAACTTGACACAATAAAGTAGTTCTATGTTCTATCTCTAAGGTTTGTTTCCTCTTGATGTAGCCTTAAGCAGAGACTGGCGAATAACACTTTCAATGAAAGGCGTTGTTAAGCTTACAAAAAACTACCGTCTCCTGAAATCTCAACATATATTTTTTCATCCAATCTTCATGATTCTTTCAAGTATTGATCAGTACACCAATCAAACGTGGATGCCCAAGTTTTGTTCCTCTAGGTTGTAGCATTCGTTTGCAGGAACAGTTAGAAATTATAGGTTTCACTCTGTTTTCTCCGATATTGACAGATGCAGTTAGAACTCTAAATCAAACACGGTTTGTGCTAGCTTCTTGAAACTTGACACAATAAAGTAGTTCTACGTTCTATCTCTGAGGTTTGTTTCCTCTTGTATCCTAAAGCTGGGACTGGCGAATAACACTTATTCTGAAAGGGGTTGCCAAACTTCCAACACACTAGAGTCTCCTGAAATCTCAACATATATTTTTTCATCCAATCTTCATGATACTTTCAAGTAATGATCAGTACACCAATCCCACTTGGATGCCAAAGTTTAGTTCTCCTAGATTGAAGCATTCTTTTGGAGTAACAGTTTGAATTTTTAGGTTTCACTCTGTTTTCTCCTATATTCACAGATGCAGTTAGAACTCTAAATCAAACACGGTTTGTGCTAGCTTCTTGAAACTTGACACAGTAAAGTAGTTCTACGTTCTATCTCTAAGGTTTGTTTCCTCTTGTATCCTAAAGCTGAAACCTGCGAATAGCACTTATACTGAAAGGGGTTGCCAAACTTCCAACACACTAGAGTCTCCTGAAATTTCAACATATATTTTTTCATCCAGTCTTCATGATACTTTCACGTAATGATCAGTACACCAATCCCACTTGGATGCCAAAGTTTAGTTCTCCTAGATTGAAGCATTCTTTTGGAGTAACAGTTTGAATTTTTAGGTGTCACTCTGTTTTCTTTTATATTGACAAATGTAGTTCGAACTCTAAATCAAACACGGTTTGTGCTAGCTTCTTGAAACTTGAAACAGTAAACTAGTTCTACATTCTATTTTTATTTTTTGTTTCCTCTGGATGTAGACCTAAGCAGAGACTCACGAAAGACACATTCAATGAAAGGCGTTGTTAGGCTGCCAAAATACTACAGTCTCCTGAAATCTCAACAAATTTTTTTTTCCGACCTTCATGATCATTTCAAGTAATGAGCAGTACACCAATAAAACGTGGATGTTCAAGTTTCGTTCTCCTAGGTTGAAGCATTCATTTGCAGGAACAGTTTGAATTTTTAGTTTTCACTCGGTTTTCTCCTATATTGACAGATGCAGTTCGAACTCTAAATCAAACATGGTTTGTGGTAGCTTCTTGAAACTTGACACAATAAAGTAGTTCTACGTTCTATCTCTAAGGTTTGTTTCCTCTTGATGTAGCCTTAAGCAGAGACTGGCGAATAACACTTTCAATGAAAGGCGTTGTTAAGCTTCCAAAAAACTACCGTCTCCTGAAATCTCAACATATATTTTTTCATCCAATCTTCATGATTCTTTCAAGTATTGATCAGTATACCAATCAAACGTGGATGCCCAAGTTTTGTTCTTCTAGGTTGTAGCATTCGTTTGCAGGAACAGTTAGAAATTATAGGTTTCACTCTGTTTTCTCCTATATTGACAGATGCAGTTAGAACTCAAAATCAAACACGGTTTGTGCTAGCTCCTTGAAACTTGACACAGTAAAGTAGTTCTACGTTCTATCTCTAAGGTTTGTTTCCTCTTGTATCCTAAAGCTGGTACTGGCGAATAACACTTATACTGAAAGGGGTTGCCAAACTTCCAACACACTAGAGTCTCCTGAAATCTCAACATATATTTTTTCATGCAATCTTCATGATACTTTCAAGTAATGATCAGTACACGAATCCCACTTGGATGCCAACGTTTAGTTCTCCTAGATTGAAGCATTCTTTTGGAGTAACAGTTTGAATTTTTAGGTTTCACTCTGTTTTCTCCTATATTGACAAATGTAGTTCGAACTCTAAATCAAACACGGTTTGTGCTAGCTTCTTGAAACTTGAAACAGTAAAGTAGTTCTACATTCTATTTTTATTTTTTGTTTCCTCTGGATGTAGACCTAAGCAGAGACTGACGAAAGACACATTCAATGAAAGGCATTGTTAGGCTGCCAAAATACTACAGTCTCCTGAAATCTCAACATATTTTTTTTCCGACCTTCATGATCATTTAAAGTAATGAGCAGTACACCAATAAAACGTGGATGTTCAAATTTCGTTCTCCTAGCTTGAAGCATTCGTTTGCAGTAACAGTTTGAATTTTTAGTTTTCACTCTGTTTTCTCCTATATTGACAGATGCAGTTCGAACTCTAAATCAAACATGGTTTGTGCTAGCTTCTTGAAACTTGACACAATAAAGTAGTTCTACGTTCTATCTCTAAGGTTTGTTTCCTCTTGATGTAGCCTTAAGCAGAGACTGGCGAATAACACTTTCAATGAAAGGCGTTGTTAAGCTTCCAAAAAACTACCGTCTCCTGAAATCTCAACATATATTTTTTCATCCAATCTTCATGATTCTTTCAAGTATTGATCAGTACACCAATCAAACGTGGATGCCCAAGTTTTGTTCTTCTAGGTTGTAGCATTCGTTTGCAGGAACAGTTAGAAATTATAGGTTTCACTCTGTTTTCTCCTATATTGACAGAGGCAGATAGAACTCTAAATCAAACACGGTTTGTGCTAGCTTCTTGAAACTTGACACAATAAAGTAGTTCTACGTTCTATCTCTAAGGTTTGTTTCCTCTTGTATCCTAAAGCTGGGACTGGCGAATAACACTTATACTGAAAGGGGTTGCCAAACTTCCAACACACTAGAGTCTCCTGAAATCTCAACATATATTTTTTCATCCAATCTTCATGATACTTTCAAGTAATGATCAGTACACCAATCCCACTTGGATGCCAAAGTTTAGTTCTCCTAGATTGAAGCATTCTTTTGGAGTAACAGTTTGAATTTTTAGGTTTCACTCTGTTTTCTCCTATATTGACAGATGCAGTTCGAACTCTATATCAAACATGGTTTGTGCTAGCTTCTTGAAACTTGACACAATAAAGTAGTTCTATGTTCTATCTCTAAGGTTTGTTTCCTCTTGATGTAGCCTTAAGCAGAGACTGGCGAATAACACTTTCAATGAAAGGCGTTGTTAAGCTTACAAAAAACTACCGTCTCCTGAAATCTCAACATATATTTTTTCATCCAATCTTCATGATTCTTTCAAGTATTGATCAGTACACCAATCAAACGTGGATGCCCAAGTTTTGTTCCTCTAGGTTGTAGCATTCGTTTGCAGGAACAGTTAGAAATTATAGGTTTCACTCTGTTTTCTCCGATATTGACAGATGCAGTTAGAACTCTAAATCAAACACGGTTTGTGCTAGCTTCTTGAAACTTGACACAATAAAGTAGTTCTACGTTCTATCTCTGAGGTTTGTTTCCTCTTGTATCCTAAAGCTGGGACTGGCGAATAACACTTATTCTGAAAGGGGTTGCCAAACTTCCAACACACTAGAGTCTCCTGAAATCTCAACATATATTTTTTCATCCAATCTTCATGATACTTTCAAGTAATGATCAGTACACCAATCCCACTTGGATGCCAAAGTTTAGTTCTCCTAGATTGAAGCATTCTTTTGGAGTAACAGTTTGAATTTTTAGGTTTCACTCTGTTTTCTCCTATATTCACAGATGCAGTTAGAACTCTAAATCAAACACGGTTTGTGCTAGCTTCTTGAAACTTGACACAGTAAAGTAGTTCTACGTTCTATCTCTAAGGTTGTTTCCTCTTGTATCCTAAAGCTGGGACCTGCGAATAGCACTTATACTGAAAGGGGTTGCCAAACTTCCAACACACTAGAGTCTCCTGAAATTTCAACATATATTTTTTCATCCAGTCTTCATGATACTTTCAAGTAATGATCAGTACACCAATCCCACTTGGATGCCAAAGTTTAGTTCTCCTAGATTGAAGCATTCTTTTGGAGTAACAGTTTGAATTTTTAGGTGTCACTCTGTTTTCTTTTATATTGACAAATGTAGTTCGAACTCTAAATCAAACACGGTTTGTGCTAGCTTCTTGAAACTTGAAACAGTAAACTAGTTCTACATTCTATTTTTATTTTTTGTTTCCTCTGGATGTAGACCTAAGCAGAGACTCACGAAAGACACATTCAATGAAAGGCGTTGTTAGGCTGCCAAATACTACAGTCTCCTGAAATCTCAACAAATTTTTTTTTCCGACCTTCATGATCATTTCAAGTAATGAGCAGTACACCAATAAAACGTGGATGTTCAAGTTTCGTTCTCCTAGGTTGAAGCATTCATTTGCAGTAACAGTTTGAATTTTTAGTTTTCACTCGGTTTTCTCCTATATTGACAGATGCAGTTCGAACTCTAAATCAAACATGGTTTGTGCTAGCTTCTTGAAACTTGAAACAATAAAGTAGTTCTACGTTCTATCTCTAAGGTTTGTTTCCTTTTGATGTAGCATTAAGCAGAGACTGGCGAATAACACTTTCAATGAAAGGCGTTGTTAAGCTTCCAAAAAACTACCGTCTCCTGAAATCTCAACATATATTTTTTCATCCAATCTTCATGATTCTTTCAAGTATTGATCAGTACACCAATCAAACGTGGATGCCCAAGTTTTGTTCTTCTAGGTTGTAGCATTCGTTTGCAGGAACAGTTAGAAATTATAGGTTTCACTCTGTTTTCTCCTATATTCACAGATGCAGTTAGAACTCTAAATCAAACACGGTTTGTGCTAGCTTCTTGAAACTTGACACAGTAAAGTAGTTCTACGTTCTATCTCTAAGGTTTGTTTCCTCTTGTATCCTAAAGCTGGGACCTGCGAATAGCACTTATACTGAAAGGGGTTGCCAAACTTCCAACACACTAGAGTCTCCTGAAATTTCAACATATATTTTTTCATCCAGTCTTCATGATACTTTCAAGTAATGATCAGTACACCAATCCCACTTGGATGCCAAAGTTTAGTTCTCCTAGATTGAAGCATTCTTTTGGAGTAACAGTTTGAATTTTTAGGTGTCACTCTGTTTTCTTTTATATTGACAAATGTAGTTCGAACTCTAAATCAAACACGGTTTGTGCTAGCTTCTTGAAACTTGAAACAGTAAAGTAGTTCTACATTCTATTTTTATTTTTTGTTTCCTCTGGATGTAGACCTAAGCAGAGACTTACGAAAGACACATTCAATGAAAGGCGTTGTTAGGCTGCCAAAATACTACAGTCTCCTGAAATCTCAACAAATTTTTTTTTCCGACCTTCATGATCATTTCAAGTAATGAGCAGTACACCAATAAAACGTGGATGTTCAAGTTTCGTTCTCCTAGGTTGAAGCATTCATTTGCAGTAACAGTTTGAATTTTTAGTTTTCACTCGGTTTTCTCCTATATTGACAGATGCAGTTCGAACTCTAAATCAAACATGGTTTGTGCTAGCTTCTTGAAACTTGACACAATAAAGTAGTTCTACGTTCTATCTCTAAGGTTTGTTTCCTTTTGATGTAGCATTAAGCAGAGACTGGCGAATAACACTTTCAATGAAAGGCGTTGTTAAGCTTCCAAAATCTACCGTCTCCTGAAATCTCAACATATATTTTTTCATCCAATCTTCATGATTCTTTCAAGTATTGATCAGTACACCAATCAAACGTGGATGCCCAAGTTTTGTTCTTCTAGGTTGTAGCATTCGTTTGCAGGAACAGTTAGAAATTATAGGTTTCACTCTGTTTTCTCCTATATTGACAGATAGAGTTAGAACTCAAAATCAAACACGGTTTGTGCTAGCTCCTTGAAACTTGACACAGTAAAGTAGTTCTACGTTCTATCTCTAAGGTTTGTTTCCTCTTGTATCCTAAAGCTGGTACTGGCGAATAACACTTATACTGAAAGGGGTTGCCAAACTTCCAACACACTAGAGTCTCCTGAAATCTCAACATATATTTTTTCATCCAATCTTCATGATACTTTCAAGTAATGATCAGTACACGAATCCCACTTGGATGCCAACGTTTAGTTCTCCTAGATTGAAGCATTCTTTTGGAGTAACAGTTTGAATTTTTAGGTTTCACTCTGTTTTCTCCTATATTGACAAATGTAGTTCGAACTCTAAATCAAACACGGTTTGTGCTAGCTTCTTGAAACTTGAAACAGTAAAGTAGTTCTACATTCTATTTTTATTTTTTGTTTCCTCTGGATGTAGACCTAAGCAGAGACTGACGAAAGACACATTCAATGAAAGGCATTGTTAGGCTGCCAAAATACTACAGTCTCCTGAAATCTCAACATATTTTTTTTCCGACCTTCATGATCATTTCAAGTAATGAGCAGTACACCAATAAAACGTGGATGTTCAAATTTCGTTCTCCTAGCTTGAAGCATTCGTTTGCAGTAACAGTTTGAATTTTTAGTTTTCACTCTGTTTTCTCCTATATTGACAGATGCAGTTCGAACTCTAAATCAAACATGGTTTGTGCTAGCTTCTTGAAACTTGACACAATAAAGTAGTTCTACGTTCTATCTCTAAGGTTTGTTTCCTCTTGATGTAGCCTTAAGCAGAGACTGGCGAATAACACTTTCAATGAAAGGCGTTGTTAAGCTTCCAAAAAACTACCGTCTCCTGAAATCTCAACATATATTTTTTCATCCAATCTTCATGATTCTTTCAAGTATTGATCAGTACACCAATCAAACGTGGATGCCCAAGTTTTGTTCTTCTAGGTTGTAGCATTCGTTTGCAGGAACAGTTAGAAATTATAGGTTTCACTCTGTTTTCTCCTATATTGACAGAGGCAGATAGAACTCTAAATCAAACACGGGTTGTGCTAGCTTCTTGAAACTTGACACAATAAAGTAGTTCTACGTTCTATCTCTAAGGTTTGTTTCCTCTTGTATCCTAAAGCTGGGACTGGCGAATAACACTTATACTGAAAGGGGTTGCCAAACTTCCAACACACTAGAGTCTCCTGAAATCTCAACATATATTTTTTCATCCAATCTTCATGATACTTTCAAGTAATGATCAGTACACCAATCCCACTTGGATGCCAAAGTTTCGTTCTCCTAGATTGAAGCATTCTTTTGGAGTAACAGTTTGAATTTTTAGGTTTCACTCTGTTTTCTCCTATATTGACAGATGCAGTTCGAACTCTATATCAAACATGGTTTGTGCTAGCTTCTTGAAACTTGACACAATAAAGTAGTTCTATGTTCTATCTCTAAGGTTTGTTTCCTCTTGATGTAGCCTTAAGCAGAGACTGGCGAAAAACACTTTCAATGAAAGGCGTTGTTAAGCTTCCAAAAAACTACCGTCTCCTGAAATCTCAACATATATCTTTTCATCCAATCTTCATGATTCTTTCAAGTATTGATCAGTACACCAATCAAACGTGGATGCCCAAGTTTTGTTCTTCTAGGTTGTAGCATTCGTTTGCAGGAACAGTTAGAAATTATAGGTTTCACTCTGTTTTCTCCTATATTCACAGATGCAGTTAGAACTCTAAATCAAACACGGTTTGTGCTAGCTTCTTGAAACTTGACACAGTAAAGTAGTTCTACGTTCTATCTCTAAGGTTTGTTTCCTCTTGTATCCTAAAGCTGGGACCTGCGAATAGCACTTATACTGAAAGGGGTTGCCAAACTTCCAACACACTAGAGTCTCCTGAAATTTCAACATATATTTTTTCATCCAGTCTTCATGATACTTTCAAGTAATGATCAGTACACCAATCCCACTTGGATGCCAAAGTTTAGTTCTCCTAGATTGAAGCATTCTTTTGGAGTAACAGTTTGAATTTTTAGGTGTCACTCTGTTTTCTTTTATATTGACAAATGTAGTTCGAACTCTAAATCAAACACGGTTTGTGCTAGCTTCTTGAAACTTGAAACAGTAAACTAGTTCTACATTCTATTTTTATTTTTTGTTTCCTCTGGATGTAGACCTAAGCAGAGACTTACGAAAGACACATTCAATGAAAGGCGTTGTTAGGCTGCCAAAATACTACAGTCTCCTGAAATCTCAACAAATTTTTTTTTCCGACCTTCATGATCATTTCAAGTAATGAGCAGTACACCAATAAAACGTGGATGTTCAAGTTTCGTTCTCCTAGGTTGAAGCATTCATTTGCAGTAACAGTTTGAATTTTTAGTTTTCACTCGGTTTTCTCCTATATTGACAGATGCAGTTCGAACTCTAAATCAAACATGGTTTGTGCTAGCTTCTTGAAACTTGACACAATAAAGTAGTTCTACGTTCTATCTCTAAGGTTTGTTTCCTTTTGATGTAGCATTAAGCAGAGACTGGCGAATAACACTTTCAATGAAAGGCGTTGTTAAGCTTCCAAAAAACTACCGTCTCCTGAAATCTCAACATATATTTTTTCATCCAATCTTCATGATTCTTTCAAGTATTGATCAGTACACCAATCAAACGTGGATGCCCAAGTTTTGTTCTTCTAGGTTGTAGCATTCGTTTGCAGGAACAGTTAGAAATTATAGGTTTCACTCTGTTTTCTCCTATATTGACAGATAGAGTTAGAACTCAAAATCAAACACGGTTTGTGCTAGCTCCTTGAAACTTGACACAGTAAAGTAGTTCTACGTTCTATCTCTAAGGTTTGTTTCCTCTTGTATCCTAAAGCTGGTACTGGCGAATAACACTTATACTGAAAGGGGTTGCCAAACTTCCAACACACTAGAGTCTCCTGAAATCTCAACATATATTTTTTCATCCAATCTTCATGATACTTTCAAGTAATGATCAGTACACGAATCCCACTTGGATGCCAACGTTTAGTTCTCCTAGATTGAAGCATTCTTTTGGAGTAACAGTTTGAATTTTTAGGTTTCACTCTGTTTTCTCCTATATTGACAAATGTAGTTCGAACTCTAAATCAAACACGGTTTGTGCTAGCTTCTTGAAACTTGAAACAGTAAAGTAGTTCTACATTCTATTTTTATTTTTTGTTTCCTCTGGATGTAGACCTAAGCAGAGACTGACGAAAGACACATTCAATGAAAGGCATTGTTAGGCTGCCAAAATACTACAGTCTCCTGAAATCTCAACATATTTTTTTTCCGACCTTCATGATCATTTCAAGTAATGAGCAGTACACCAATAAAACGTGGATGTTCAAATTTCGTTCTCCTAGCTTGAAGCATTCGTTTGCAGTAACAGTTTGAATTTTTAGTTTTCACTCTGTTTTCTCCTATATTGACAGATGCAGTTCGAACTCTAAATCAAACATGGTTTGTGCTAGCTTCTTGAAACTTGACACAATAAAGTAGTTCTACGTTCTATCTCTAAGGTTTGTTTCCTCTTGATGTAGCCTTAAGCAGAGACTGGCGAATAACACTTTCAATGAAAGGCGTTGTTAAGCTTCCAAAAAACTACCGTCTCCTGAAATCTCAACATATATTTTTTCATCCAATCTTCATGATTCTTTCAAGTATTGATCAGTACACCAATCAAACGTGGATGCCCAAGTTTTGTTCTTCTAGGTTGTAGCATTCGTTTGCAGGAACAGTTAGAAATTATAGGTTTCACTCTGTTTTCTCCTATATTGACAGAGGCAGATAGAACTCTAAATCAAACACGGTTTGTGCTAGCTTCTTGAAACTTGACACAATAAAGTAGTTCTACGTTCTATCTCTAAGGTTTGTTTCCTCTTGTATCCTAAAGCTGGGACTGGCGAATAACACTTATACTGAAAGGGGTTGCCAAACTTCCAACACACTAGAGTCTCCTGAAATCTCAACATATATTTTTTCATCCAATTTCATGATACTTTCAAGTAATGATCAGTACACCAATCCCACTTGGATGCCAAAGTTTCGTTCTCCTAGATTGAAGCATTCTTTTGGAGTAACAGTTTGAATTTTTAGGTTTCACTCTGTTTTCTCCTATATTGACAGATGCAGTTCGAACTCTATATCAAACATGGTTTGTGCTAGCTTCTTGAAACTTGACACAATAAAGTAGTTCTATGTTCTATCTCTAAGGTTTGTTTCCTCTTGATGTAGCCTTAAGCAGAGACTGGCGAAAAACACTTTCAATGAAAGGCGTTGTTAAGCTTCCAAAAAACTACCGTCTCCTGAAATCTCAACATATATCTTTTCATCCAATCTTCATGATTCTTTCAAGTATTGATCAGTACACCAATCAAACGTGGATGCCCAAGTTTTGTTCTTCTAGGTTGTAGCATTCGTTTGCAGGAACAGTTAGAAATTATAGGTTTCACTCTGTTTTCTCCTATATTCACAGATGCAGTTAGAACTCTAAATCAAACACGGTTTGTGCTAGCTTCTTGAAACTTGACACAGTAAAGTAGTTCTACGTTCTATCTCTAAGGTTTGTTTCCTCTTGTATCCTAAAGCTGGGACCTGCGAATAGCACTTATACTGAAAGGGGTTGCCAAACTTCCAACACACTAGAGTCTCCTGAAATTTCAACATATATTTTTTTATCCAGTCTTCATGATACTTTCAAGTAATGATCAGTACACCAATCCCACTTGGATTCCAAAGTTTAGTTCTCCTAGATTGAAGCATTCTTTTGGAGTAACAGTTTGAATTTTTAGGTGTCACTCTGTTTTCTTTTATATTGACAAATGTAGTTCGAACTCTAAATCAAACACGGTTTGTGCTAGCTTCTTGAAACTTGAAACAGTAAACTAGTTCTACATTCTATTTTTATTTTTTGTTTCCTCTGGATGTAGACCTAAGCAGAGACTCACGAAAGACACATTCAATGAAAGGCGTTGTTAGGCTGCCAAAATACTACAGTCTCCTGAAATCTCAACAAATTTTTTTTTCCGACCTTCATGATCATTTCAAGTAATGAGCAGTACACCAATAAAACGTGGATGTTCAAGTTTCGTTCTCCTAGGTTGAAGCATTCATTTGCAGTAACAGTTTGAATTTTTAGTTTTCACTCGGTTTTCTCCTATATTGACAGATGCAGTTCGAACTCTAAATCAAACATGGTTTGTGCTAGCTTCTTGAAACTTGACACAATAAAGTAGTTCTACGTTCTATCTCTAAGGTTTGTTTCCTTTTGATGTAGCATTAAGCAGAGACTGGCGAATAACACTTTCAATGAAAGGCGTTGTTAAGCTTCCAAAAAACTACCGTCTCCTGAAATCTCAACATATATTTTTTCATCCAATCTTCATGATTCTTTCAAGTATTGATCAGTACACCAATCAAACGTGGATGCCCAAGTTTTGTTCTTCTAGGTTGTAGCATTCGTTTGCAGGAACAGTTAGAAATTATAGGTTTCACTCTGTTTTCTCCTATATTGACAGATGCAGTTAGAACTCAAAATCAAACACGGTTTGTGCTAGCTCCTTGAAACTTGACACAGTAAAGTAGTTCTACGTTCTATCTCTAAGGTTTGTTTCCTCTTGTATCCTAAAGCTGGTACTGGCGAATAACACTTATACTGAAAGGGGTTGCCAAACTTCCAACACACTAGAGTCTCCTGAAATCTCAACATATATTTTTTCATCCAATCTTCATGATACTTTCAAGTAATGATCAGTACACGAATCCCACTTGGATGCCAACGTTTAGTTCTCCTAGATTGAAGCATTCTTTTGGAGTAACAGTTTGAATTTTTAGGTTTCACTCTGTTTTCTCCTATATTGAAAAATGTAGTTCGAACTCTAAATCAAACACGGTTTGTGCTAGCTTCTTGAAACTTGAAACAGTAAAGTAGTTCTACATTCTATTTTTATTTTTTGTTTCCTCTGGATGTAGACCTAAGCAGAGACTGACGAAAGACACATTCAATGAAAGGCGTTGTTAGGCTGCCAAAATACTACAGTCTCCTGAAATCTCAACATATTTTTTTTTCCGACCTTCATGATAATTTCATGTAATCAGCAGTACACCAATAAAACGTGGATGTTCAAGTTTCGTTCTAATAGGTTGAAGCATTCATTTGCAGTAACAGTTTGAATTTTTAGTTTTCACTCTGTTTTCTCCTATATTGACAGATGCAGTTCGAACTCTAAATCAAACATGGTTTGTGATAGCTTCTTGAAACTTGACACAATAAAGTAGTTCTACGTTATATCTCTAAGGTTTGTTTCCTCTTGATGTAGCCTTAAGCAGAGACTGGCGAATAACACTTTCAATGAAAGGCGTTTTTAAGCACCCTAAAAACTACCATCTCCTGAAATCTCAACATATATTTTTTCATCCAATCTTCATGATTCTTTCAAGTATTGATCAGTACACCAATCAAACGTGGATGCCCAAGTTTTGTTCTTCTAGGTTGTAGCATTCGTTTGCAGGAACAGTTAGAAATTATAGGTTTCACTCTGTTTTCTCCTATATTGACAGATGCAGTTAGAACTCTAAATCAAACGCGGTTTGTGCTAGCTTCTTGAAACTTGACACAATAAAGTAGTTCTACGTTCTATCTCTAAGGTTTGTTTACTCTTGTATCCTAAAGCTGGGACTGGCGAAAAACACTTATAATGAAAGGGGTTGCCAAACTTCCAACACACTAGAGTCTCTTGAAATCTCACCATATATTTTTTCATCCAATCTTCATGATACTTTCAAGTAATGATCAGTACACCAATCCCACTTGGATGCCAAAGTTTAGTTCTCCTAGATTGAAGCATTCTTTTGGAGTAACAGTTTGAATTTTTAGGTTTCACTCTGTTTTCTCCTATATTGACAAATGTAGTTCGAACTCTAAATCAAACACGGTTTGTGCTAGCTTCTTGAAACTTGAAACAGTAAAGTAGTTCTGCATTCTATATTTATTCTTTGTTTCCTCTGGCTGTAGACATACGCAGAGACTGAAGAAAGACACATTCAATGAAAGGCGTTGTTAGGCTGCCAAAATACTACAGTCTCCTGAAATCTCAACATATTTTTTTTTCCGACCTTCATGATCATTTCAAGTAATGAGCAGTACACCAATAAAACGTGGATGTTCAAGTTTTGTTCTCCTAGCTTGAAGCATTCGTTTGCAGTAACAGTTTGAATTTTTAGTTTTCACTCTGTTTTCTCCTATATTGACAGATGCAGTTCGATCTCTAAATCAAACATGGTTTGTGCTAGCTTCATGAAACTTGACACAATAAAGTAGTTCTACGTTCTATCTCTAAGGTTTGTTTCCTCTTGATGTAGCCTTAAGCAGAGACTGGCGAATAACACTTTCAATGAAAGGCCTTGTTAAGCTTCCAAAAAACTACGGTCTCCTGAAATCTCAACATATATCTTTTCATCCAATCTTCATGATTCTTTCAAGTATTGATCAGTACACCAATCAAACGTGGATGCCCAAGTTTTGTTCTTCTAGATTGTAGCATTCGTTTGCAGGAACAGTTAGAAATTATAGGTTTCACTCTGTTTTCTCCTATATTGACAGATGCAGTTAGAACTCTAAATCAAACACGGTTTGTGCTAGCTTCTTGAAACTTGACACAATAAAGTAGTTCTACGTTCTATCTCTAAGGTTTGTTTCCTCTTGATGTAGCCTTAAGCAGAGACTGGCGAATAACACTCTCAATGAAAGGCGTTCTTACGCTTCCAAAAAAACTACCGTCTCCTGAAATCTCAACATATATCTTTTCATCCAATCTTCATGATTCTTTCAAGTATTGATCAGTACACCAATCAAACGTGGATGCCCAAGTTTTGTTCTTCTAGGTTGTAGCATTCGTTTGCAGGAACAGTAAGAAATTATAGGTTTCACTCTGTTTTCTCCTATATTGACAGATGCACTTAGAACTCTAAATCAAACACGGTTTGTGCTAGCTTCTTGAAACTTGACACAATAAAGTAGTTCTAAGTTCTATCTCTAAGGTTTCTTTCCTCTTGTATCCTAAAGCTGGGACTGGCGAATAACACTTATACTGAAAGGGGTTGCCAAACTTCCAACACACTAGAGTCTCCTGAAATCTCAGCATATATTTTTTCATCCAATCTTCATGATACTTTCAAGTAATGATCAGTACACCAATCCCACTTGGATGCCAAAGTTTAGTTCTCCTAGATTGAAGCATTCTTTTGGAGTAACAGTTTGAATTTTTAGGTTTCAGTCTGTTTTCTCCTATATTGACAAATGTAGTTCGAACTCTAAATCAAACACGGTTTGTGCTAGCTTCTTGAAACTGGAAACAGTAAAGTAGTTCTACATTCTATTTTTACTTATTGTTTCCTCTGGATGTAGACTTAAGCAAAGACTGATAAAAGACACATTCAATGAAAGGCGTTGTTAGGCTGCCAAAATACTACAGTCTCCTGAAATCTCAACATATTTTTTTTCCGACCTTCATGATAATTTCATGTAATCAGCAGTACACCAATAAAACGTGGATGTTCAAGTTTCGTTCTAATAGGTTGAAGCATTCATTTGCAGTAACAGTTTGAATTTTTAGTTTTCACTCTGTTTTCTCCTATATTGACAGATGCAGTTCGAACTCTAAATCAAACATGGTTTGTGCTAGCTTCTTGAAACTTGACACAATAAAGTAGTTCTACGTTCTATCTCTAAGGTTTTTTTCCTCTTGATGTAGGCTTAAGCAGAGACTGGCGAATAACACTTTCAATGAAAGGCGTTGTTAAGCACCCAAAAAACTACCGACTCCTGAATCTCAACATATATTTTTTCATCCAATCTTCATGATTCTTTCAAGTATTGATCAGTACACCAATCAAACGTGGATGCCCAAGTTTTGTTCTTCTAGGTTGTAGAATTCGTTTGCAGGAACAGTTAGAAATTATAGGTTTCACTCTGTTTTCTCCTATATTGACAGATGCAGTTAGAACTCTAAATCAAACACGGTTTGTGCTAGCTTCTTGAAACTTGACACAATAAAGTAGTTCTACGTTCTATCTCTAAGGTTTGTTTCCTCTTGTATCCTAAAGCTGGGACTGGCGAATAACACTTATACTGAAAGGGGTTGCCAAACTTCCAACACACTAGAGTCTCCTGAAATCTCAACATATATTTTTTCATCCAATCTTCATGATACTTTCAAGTAATGATCAGTACACCAATCTTACTTGGATGCCAAAGTTTAGTTCTCCTAGATTGAAGCATTCTTTTGGAGTAACAGTTTGAATTTTTAGGTGTCACTCGGTTTTCTTTTATATTGACAAATGTAGTTCGAACTCTAAATCAAACACGGTTTGTGCTAGCTTCTTGAAACTTGAAACAGTAAAGTAGTTCTACATTCTATTTTTATTTTTTGTTTCCTCTGTAGACCTAAGCAGAGACTGATAAAAGACACATTCAATGAAAGGCGTTGTTAGGCTGCCAAAATACTACAGTCTCCTGAAATCTCAACATATTTTTTTTCCGACCTTCATGATAATTTCATGTAATCAGCAGTACACCAATAAAACGTGGATGTTCAAGTTTCGTTCTAATAGGTTGAAGCATTCATTTGCAGTAAGAGTTTGAATTTTTAGTTTTCACTCTGTTTTCTCCTATATTGACAGATGCAGTTCGAACTCTAAATCAAACATGGTTTGTGCTAACTTCTTGAAACTTGACACAATAAAGTAGTTCTACGTTCTATCTCTAAGGTTTGTTTCCTCTTGATGTAGCCTTAAGCAGAGACTGGCGAATAACACTTTCAATGAAAGGCGTTGTTAAGCACCCAAAAAACTACCGTCTCCTGAAATCTCAACATGTATTTTTTCATCCAATCTTCATGATTCTTTCAAGAATTGATCAGTACACCAATCAAACGTGGATGCCCAAGTTTTGTTCTTCTAGGTTGTAGCATTCGTTTGCAGGAACAGTTAGAAATTATAGGTTTCACTCTGTTTTCTCCTATATTGACAGATGCAGTTAGAACTCTAAATCAAACGCGGTTTTTGCTAGCTTCTTGAAACTTGACACAATAAAGTAGTTCTAAGTTCTATCTCTAAGGATTGTTTCCTCTTGTATCCTAAGCTGGGACTGGCGAATAACACTTATACTGAAAGGGGTTGCCAAACTTCCAACACACTAGAGTCTCCTGAAATCTCAACATATATTTTTTCATCCAATCTTCATGATACTTTCAAGTAATGATCAGTACACCAATCCCACTTGGATGCCAAAGTTTAGTTCTCCTAGATTGAAGCATTCTTTTGGAGTAACAGTTTGAATTTTTAGGTTTCACTCTGTTTTCTCCTATATTGACAAATGTAGTTCGAACTCTAAATCAAACACGGTTTGTGCTAGCTTCTTGAACCTTGAAACAGTAAAGTAGTTCTACATTCTATTTTTATTTTTTGTTTCCTCAGGATGTAGACCTAAGCAGAGACTGACGAAAGACACATTCAATGAAAGGCGTTGTTAGGCTGCCAAAATACTACAGTCTCCTGAAATCTCAACATATTATTTTTTCGACCTTCATGATAATTTCAAGTAATGAGCAGTACACCAATAAAACGTGGATGTTCAAGTTTCGTTCTCCTAGGTTGAAGCATTCGTTTGCAGTAACAGTTTGAATTTTTAGTTTTCACTCTGTTTTCTCCTATATTGACAGATGCAGTTCGAACTCTAAATCAAACATGGTTTGTGCTAGCTTCTTGAAACTTGACACAATAAAGTAGTTCTACGTTCTATCTAAAGTTTGTTTCCTCTGGATGTAGCCTTAAGCAGAGACTGGCGAATAACACTTTCAATGAAACGCGTTGTTAAGCTTCCAAAAAACTACCGTCTCCTGAAATCTCAACATATATTTTTTTCATCCAATCTTCATGATTCTCTCAAGTATTGATCAGTACACCAATCAAACGTGGATGCCCAAGTTTGTTCTTCTAGGTTGTAGCATTCGTTTGCAGGAACATTTAGAAATTATAGTTTTCACTCTGTTTTCTCCTATATTGACAGATGCAGTTAGAACTCTAAATCAAACGCGGTTTGTGCTAGCTTCTTGAAACTTGACACAATAAAGTAGTTCTACGTTCTATCTCTAAGGTTTGTTTCCTCTTGTATCCTAAAGCTGGGACTGGCGAATAACACTTATACTGAAAGGGGTTGCCAAACTTCCAACACACTAGAGTCTCCTGAAATCTCAACATATATTTTTTCATCCAATCTTCATGATACTTTCAAGTAATGATCAGTACACCAATCCCACTTGGATGCCAAAGTTTAGTTCTCCTAGATTGAAGCATTCTTTTGGAGTAACAGTTTGAAGTTTTAGGTTTCACTCTGTTTTCTCCTATATTGACAAAAGTAGTTCGAACTCCAAATCAAACAAGGTTTGTGCTAGCTTCTTGAAACTTGAAACAGTAAAGTAGTTCTACATTCTATTTTTATTTTTTGTTTCCTCAGGATGTAGACCTAAGCAGAGACTGACGAAAGACACATTCAATGAAAGGCGTTGTTAGGCTGCCAAAATACTACAGTCTCCTGAAATCTCAACATATTTTTTTTCCGACCTTCATGATAATTTCAAGTAATGAGCAGTACACCAATAAAACGTGGATGTTCAAGTTTCGTTCTCCTAGGTTGAAGCATTCGTTTGCAGTAACAGTTTGAATTTTTAGTTTTCACTCTCTTTTCTCCTATTTTGACAGATGCAGTTCGAACTCAAAATCAAACATGGTTTGTGCTAGCTTCTTGAAACTTGACACAATAAAGTAGTTCTACGTTCTATCTCTAAGTTTTGTTTCCTCTTGATGTAGCCTTAAGCAGAGACTGGCGAATAACACTTTCAATGAAAGGCGTTGTTAAGCTTCGAAAAAACTACCGTCTCCTGAAATCTCAACATATATCTTTTCATCCAATCTTCATGATTCTTTCAAGTATTGATCAGTACACCAATCAAACGTGGATGCCCAAGTTTTGTTCTTCTAGGTTGTAGCATTCGTTTGCAGGAACAGTTAGAAATTATAGGTTTCACTCTGTTTTCTCCTATATTGACAGATACAGTAAGAACTCTAAATCAAACACGGTTTGTGCTAGCTTCTTGAAACTTGACACAATAATGTAGTTCTACGTTCTATCTCTAAGGTTTGTTTCCTCTTGTATCCTAAAGCTGGGACTGGCGAATAACACTTATACTGAAAAAGGTTGCCAAACTTCCAACACACTAGAGTCTCCTGAAATCTCAACATATATTTTATCATCCAATTTTCATGATACTTTCAAGTAATGATCAGTACACCAATCCCACTTGCATGCCAAAGTTTAGTTCTCCTAGATTGAAGTATTCTTTTGGAGTAACAGTTTGAATTTTTAGGTTTCACTCTGTTTTCTCCTATATTGACAAATGTAGTTCGAACTCTAAATCAAACACGGTTTGTGCTAGCTTCTTGAAACTTGAAACAGTAAAGTAGTTCTACATTCTATTTTTATTTTTTGTTTCCTCTGGATGTAGACCTAAGCAGAGACTGACGAAAGACACATTCAATGAAAGGCGTTATTAGGCTGCCAAAATACTACAGTCTCCTGAAATCTCAACATATTTTTTTTCCGACCTTCATGATAATTTCAAGTAATGAGCAGTACACCAATAAAACGTGGCTGTTCAAGTTTCGTTCTCCTAGGTTGAAGCATTCGTTTGCAGTAACAGTTTGAATTTTTAGTTTTCACTCTGTTTTCTCCTATATTGACAGATGCAGTTCGAACTCTAAATCAAACATGGTTTGTGCTAGCTTCTTGAAACTTGAAACAATAAAGTAGTTCTACGTTCTATCTCTAACGTTTGTTTCCTCTTGATGTAGCCTTAAGCAGAGACTGGCGAATAACACTTTCAATGAAAGGCGTTGTTAAGCGTCCAAAAAACTACCGTCTCCTGAAATCTCAACATATATGTTTTCATCCAATCTTCATGATTCTTTCAAGTATTGATCAGTACACCAATCAAACGTGGATAGCCAAGTTTTCTTCTTCTAGGTTGTTGCATTCGTTTGCAGGAACAGTTAGAATTTATAGGTTTCACTCTATTTTCTCCTATATTGACAGATGCAGTTAGAACTCTAAATCAAACACGGTTTGTGCTAGCTTCTTGAAACTTGACACAATAAAGTAGTTCTACGTTCTATCTCTAAGGTTTGTTTCCTCGTGGATCCTAAAGCTGGGACTGGCGAATAACACTTATACTGAAAGGGGTTGCCAAACTTCCAACACACTAGAGTCTCCTGAAATCTCAACATATATTTTTTTATATAATCTTCATGATACTTTCAAGTAATGATCAGTACACCAATCCCACTTGGATGCCAAAGTTTAGTTCTCCTAGATTGAAGCATTCTTTTGGAGTAACAGTTTGAATTTTTAGGTTTCACTCTGTTTTCTCCTATATTGGCAAAAGTAGTTCGAACTCTAAATCAAACAATGTTTGTGCTAGCTTCTTGAAACTTGAAACAGTAAAATAGTTCTGCATTCTATTTTTATTTTTTGTTTCCTCTGGATGTAGACCTAAGCAGAGACTGACGAAAGACACATTCAATGAAAGGCGTTGTTAGGCTGCCAAAATACTACAGTCTCCTGAAATCTCAACACATTTTTTTTCCGCCCTTCATGATAATTTCAAGTAATGAGCAGTACACCAATAAAACGTGGATGTTCAAGTTTCGTTCTCCTAGGTTGAAGCATTCGTTTGCAGTAACAGTTTGAATTTTTAGTTTTCACTCTGTTTTCTCCTGTATTGACAGATGCAGTTCGAACTCTAAATCAAACATGGTTTGTGCTAGCTTCTTGAAACTTGACACAATAAAGTAGTTCTACGTTCTATCTCTAACGTTTGTTTCCTCTTGATGTAGCCTTAAGCAGAGACTGGCGAATAACACTTTCAATGAAAGGCGTTGTTAAGCTTCCAAAAAACTACCGTCTCCTGAAATCTCAACATATATGTTTTCATCCAATCTTCATGATTCTTTCAAGTATTGATCAGTACACCAATCAAACGTGGATAGCCAAGTTTTGTTCTTCTAGGTTGTAGCATTCGTTTGCAGGAACAGTTAGAATTTATAGGTTTCACTCTATTTTCTCCTATATTGACAGATGCAGTTAGAACTCTAAATCAAACACGGTTTGTGCTAGCTTCTTGAAACTTGACACAATAAAGTAGTTCTACGTTCTATCTCTAAGGTTTGTTTCCTCTTGTATCCTAAAGCTGAGACTGGCGAATAACACTTATACTGAAAGGGGTTGCCAAACTTCCAACACACTAGAGTCTCCTGAAATCTCAACATATATTTTTTTATCCAATCTTCATGATACTTTCAAGTAATGATCAGTACACCAATCCCACTTGGATGCCAAAGTTTAGTTCTCCTAGATTGAAGCATTCTTTTGGAGTAACAGTTTGAATTTTTAGGTTTCACTCTGTTTTCTCCTATATTGACAAAAGTAGTTTGAACTCTAAATCAAACAAGGTTTGTGCTAGCTTCTTGAAACTTGAAACAGTAAAATAGTTCTACATTCTATTTTTATTTTTTGTTTCCTCTGGATGTAGACCTAAGCAGAGACTGACGAAAGACACATTCAATGAAAGGCGTTGTTAGGCTGCCAAAATACTACAGTCTCCTGAAATCTCAACACATTTTTTTTCCGCCCTTCATGATAATTTCAAGTAATGAACAGTACACCAATAAAACGTGGATGTTCAAGTTTCGTTCTCCTAGGTTGAAGCATTCGTTTGCAGTAACAGTTTGAATTTTTAGTTTTCACTCTGTTTTCTCCTATATTGACAGATGCAGTTCGAACTCTAAATCAAACATGGTTTGTGCTAGCTTCTTGAAACTTGACACAATAAAGTAGTTCTACGTTCTATCTCTAACGTTTGTTTCCACTTGATGTAGCCTTAAGCAGAGACTGGCGAATAACACTTTCAATGAAAGGCGTTGTTAAGCTTCCAAAAAACTACCGTCTCCTGAAATCTCAACATATATTTTTTCATCCAATCTTCATGATTCTTTCAAGTATTGATCAGTACACCAATCAAACGTGGATAGCCAAGTTTTGTTCTTCTAGGTTGTAGCATTCGTTTGCAGGAACAGTTAGAATTTATAGGTTTCACTCTATTTTCTCCTATATTGACAGATGCAGTTAGAACTCTAAATCAAACACGGTTTGTGCTAGCTTCTTGAAACTTGACACAATAAAGTAGTTCTACGTTCTATCTCTAAGGTTTGTTTCCTCTTGTATCCTAAAGCTGAGACTGGCGAATAACACTTATACAGAAAGGGGTTGCCAAACTTCCAACACACTAGAGTCTCCTGAAATCTCAACATATAATTTTTCATCCAATCTTCATGATACTTTCAAGTAATGATCAGTACACCAATCCCACTTGGATGCCAAAGTTTAGTTCTCCTAGATTGAAGCATTCTTTTGGAGTAACAGTTTGAATTTTTAGGTTTCACTCTGTTTTCTCCTATATTGACAATGTAGTTCGAACTCTAAATCAAACACGGTTTGTGCTAGCTTCTTGAAACTTGAAACAGTAAAGTAGTTCTACATTCTATTTTTATTTTTTGTTTCCTCTGGATGTAGACCTAAGCAGAGACTGATGAAAGACACATTAAATGAAAGGCGTTGTTAGGCTGCCAAAATACTACAGTCTCCTGAAATATCAACATATTATTTTTTCCGACCTTCATGATAATTTCAAGTAATGAGCAGTCCACCAATAAAACGTGGATGTTCAAGTTTCGTTCTCCTAGGTTGAAGCATTCGTTTGCAGTAACAGTTTGAATTTTTAGTTTTCACTCTGTTTTCTCCTATATTGACAGATGCAGTTCGAACTCTAAATCAAACATGGTTTGTGCTAGCTTCTTGAAACTTGACACAATAAAGTAGTTCTACGTTCTATCTCTAAGGTTTGTTTCCTCTTGATGTAGCCTTAAGCAGAGACTGGCGAATAACACTTTCAATGAAAGGCGTTGTTAAGCTTCCAAAAAACTACCGTCTCCTGAAATCTCAACATATATCTTTTCATCCAATCTTCATGATTCTTTCAAGTATTGATCAGTACACCAATCAAACGTGGATGCCCAAGTTTTGTTCTTCTAGGTGTAGCATTCGTTTGCAGGAACAGTTAGAAATTATAGGTTTCACTCTGTTTTCTCCTATATTGACAGATACAGTTAGAACTCTAAATCAAACACGGTTTGTGCTAGCTTCTTGAAACTTGACACAATAAAGTAGTTCTACGTTCTATCAATAAGGTTTGTTTCCTCTTGTATCCTAAAGCTGGGACTGGCGAATAACACTTATACTGAAAGGGGTTGCCAAACTTCCAAAACACTAGAGTCTCCTGAAATCTCAACATATATTTTTTCATCCAATCTTCATGATACTTTCAAGTAATGATCAGTACACCAATCCCACTTGGATGCCAAAGTTTAGTTCTCTTAGATTGAAGCATTCTTTTGGAGTAACAGTTTGAATTTTTTGGTTTCACTCTGTTTTCTCCTATATTGACAAATGTAGTTCGAACTCTAAATCAAACACGGTTTGTGCTAGCTTCTTGAAACTTGAAACAGTAAAGTAGTTCTACATTCTATATTTATTTGTTGTTTCCTCTGGATGTAGACCTAAGCAGAGACTGACGAAAGACACATTCAATGAAAGGCGTTGTTAGGCTGCCAAAATACTACAGTCTCCTGAAATCTCAACATATTTTTTTTCCGACCTTCATGATAATTTCACGTAATGAGCAGTACACCAATAAAACGTGGATGTTCAAGTTTCGTTCTCCAAGGTTGAAGCATTCTTTTGCAGTAACAGTTTGAATTTTTAGTTTTCACTCTCTTTTCTCCTATATTGACAGATGCAGTTCGAACTCTAAATCAAACATGGTTTGTGCTAGCTTCCTGAAACTTGACACAATAAAGTAGTTCTACGTTCTATCTCTAAGGTTTGTTTCCTCTTGATGTAGCCTTAAGCAGAGACTGGCGAATAACACTTTCAATGAAAGGCGTTGTTAAGCTTCCAAAAAACTACAGTCTCCTGAAATCTCAACATATATTTTTTCATCCAATCTTCATGATTCTTTCAAGTATTGATCAGTACACCAATCAAACGTGGATGCCCAAGTTTTGTTCTTCTAGGTTGTAGCATTCGTTTGCAGGAACAGTTAGAAATTAGAGGTTTCACTCTGTTTTCTCCTATATTGACAGATACAGTAAGAACTCTAAATCAAACACGGTTTGTGCTAGCTTCTTGAAACTTGACACAATAAAGTAGTTCTACGTTCTATCTCTAAGGTTTGTTTCCTCTTGTATCCTAAAGCTGGGACTGGCGAATAACACTTATACTGAAAGGGGTTGCCAAACTTCCAACACACTAGAGTCTCCTGAAATCTCAACATATATGTTTTCATCCAATCTTCATGATACTTTCAAGTAATGATCAGTACACCAATCCCACTTGGATGCCAAAGTTTAGTTCTCCTAGATTGAAGCATTCTTTTGGAGTAACAGTTTGAATTTTTAGGTTTCACTCTGTTTTCTCCTATATTGACAAATGTAGTTCGAACTCTAAATCAAACACGGTTTGTGCTAGCTTCTTGAAACTTGAAACAGTAAAGTAGTTCTACATTCTATTTTTATTTTTTGTTTCCTCTGGATGTAGACCTAAGCAGAGACTGACGAAAGACACATTCAATGAAAGGCGTTGTTAGGCTGCCAAAATACTACAGTCTCCTGAAATCTCAACATATTTTTTTTCCGACCTTCATGATAATTTCAAGTAATGAGCAGTACACCAATAAAACGTGGATGTTCAAGTTTCGTTCTCCTAGGTTGAAGCATTCGTTTGCAGTAACAGTTTGAATTTTTAGTTTTCACTCTCTTTTCTCCTATATTGACAGATGCAGTTCGAACTCTAAATCAAACATGGTTTTTGCTAGCTTCTTGAAACTTGACACAATAAAGTAGTTCTACTTTTTATCTCTAAGGTTGGTTTCCTCTTGATGTAGCCTTAAGCAGAGACTGGCGAATAACACTTTCAATGAAAGGCGTTGTTAAGCTTCCAAAAAACTACCGTCTCCTGAAATCTCAACATATATTTTTTCATCCAATCTTCATGATTATTTCAAGTATTGATCAGTACACCAATCAAACGTGGATGCCCAAGTTTTGTTCTTCTAGGTTGTAGCATTCGTTTGCAGGAACAGTTAGAAATTATAGGTTTCACTCTGTTTTCTCCTATATTGACAGATGCAGTTAGAACTCTAAATCAAACACGGTTTGTGCTAGCTTCTTGAAACTTGACACAATAAAGTAGTTCTACGTTCTATCTCTAAGGTTTGTTTCCTCTTGTATCCTAAAGCTGGGACTGGCGAATAACACTTATACTGAAAGGGGTTGCCAAACTTCCAACACACTAGAGTCTCCTGAAATCTCAACATATATTTTTTAATCCAATCTTCATGATACTTTCAAGTAATGATCAGTACACCAATCCACTTGGATGCCAAAGTTTTGTTCTCCTAGATTGAAGCATTCTTTTGGAGTAACAGTTTAAATTTTTAGGTTTCACTCTGTTTTCTCCTATATTGACAAATATAGTTCGAACTCTAAATCAAACACGCTTTGTGCTAGCTTCTTGAAACTTGAAACAGTAAAGTAGTTCTACATTCTATTTTTATTTTTTGTTTCCTCTGGATGTAGACCTAAGCAGAGACTGACGAAAGACACATTCAATGAAAGGCATTGTTAGGCTGCCAAAATACTACAGTCTCCTGAAATCTCAACATATTTTTTATTTCCGAACTTCATGATAATTTCAAGTAATGAGCAGTCCACCAATAAAACGTGGATGTTCAAGTTTCGTTCTCCTAGGTTGAAGCATTCGTTTGCAGTAACAGTTTGAATTTTTAGTTTTCACTCTGTTTTCTCCTATATTGACAGATGCAGTTCGAACTCTAAATCAAACATGGTTTGTGCTAGCTTCTTGAAACTTGACACAATAAAGTAGTTCTACGTTCTATCTCTAAGGTTTGTTTCCTCTTGATGTAGCCTTAAGCAGAGACTGGCGAATAACACTTTCAATGAAAGGCGTTGTTAAGCTTCCAAAAAACTACCGTCTCCTGAAATCTCAACATATATCTTTTCATCCAATCTTCATGATTCTTTCAAGTATTGATCAGTACACCAATCAAACGTGGATGCCCAAGTTTTGTTCTTCTAGGTGTAGCATTCGTTTGCAGGAACAGTTAGAAATTATAGGTTTCACTCTGTTTTCTCCTATATTGACAGATACAGTTAGAACTCTAAATCAAACACGGTTTGTGCTAGCTTCTTGAAACTTGACACAATAAAGTAGTTCTACGTTCTATCAATAAGGTTTGTTTCCTCTTGTATCCTAAAGCTGGGACTGGCGAATAACACTTATACTGAAAGGGGTTGCCAAACTTCCAAAACACTAGAGTCTCCTGAAATCTCAACATATATTTTTTCATCCAATCTTCATGATACTTTCAAGTAATGATCAGTACACCAATCCCACTTGGATGCCAAAGTTTAGTTCTCTTAGATTGAAGCATTCTTTTGGAGTAACAGTTTGAATTTTTTGGTTTCACTCTGTTTTCTCCTATATTGACAAATGTAGTTCGAACTCTAAATCAAACACGGTTTGTGCTAGCTTCTTGAAACTTGAAACAGTAAAGTAGTTCTACATTCTATATTTATTTGTTGTTTCCTCTGGATGTAGACCTAAGCAGAGACTGAAGAAAGACACATTCAATGAAAGGCGTTGTTAGGCTGCCAAAATACTACAGTCTCCTGAAATCTCAACATATTTTTTTTCAGACCTTCATGATAATTTCAAGTAATGAGCAGTACACCAATAAAACGTGGATGTTCAAGTTTCGTTCTCCTAGGTTGAAGCATTCGTTTGCAGTAACAGTTTGAATTTTTAGTTTTCACTCTCTTTTCTCCTATATTGACAGATGCAGTTCGAACTCTAAATCAAACATGGTTTTTGCTAGCTTCTTGAAACTTGACACAATAAAGTAGTTCTACTTTTTATCTCTAAGGTTGGTTTCCTCTTGATGTAGCCTTAAGCAGAGACTGGCGAATAACACTTTCAATGAAAGGCGTTGTTAAGCTTCCAAAAAACTACCGTCTCCTGAAATCTCAACATATATTTTTTCATCCAATCTTCATGATTATTTCAAGTATTGATCAGTACACCAATCAAACGTGGATGCCCAAGTTTTGTTCTTCTAGGTTGTAGCATTCGTTTGCAGGAACAGTTAGAAATTATAGGTTTCACTCTGTTTTCTCCTATATTGACAGATGCAGTTAGAACTCTAAATCAAACACGGTTTGTGCTAGCTTCTTGAAACTTGACACAATAAAGTAGTTCTACGTTCTATCTCTAAGGTTTGTTTCCTCTTGTAT
>NW_027517259.1:0-46255 GCF_048772815.1 Callospermophilus lateralis
GTTCGTCTACAGTATCAGTTTTTATATTTAGGTTTCCCTCTGTTCACTCCTATATAGATTGATGTATTTGGAACTCTAAATCCATCATGGTTCGTAGTAGCTCGTTGAAACTTGAGAAAATAAAGGAGTTCTCCGTTTTTTCTCTATGGTTTGTTTCCTCTTCAAGTAGACCTTGTCACAGAGTGTGGAAAACCCTTTCATTGAGAGGGGTTGCCAGGCTTCTAAGAATTAACGAGTTTCCGAAATACCAGCAAATATTTTTTCACCCAATCTTGATGATACTTGGTGGTAATGATCAGTACACAAATCCCACTTGGCTCACCAAATTTTGTTCTTCCAGGTTGAAGCGTTCGTCTACAGTAGCAGTTTTATATTTAGGTTTCCCTCTGCTCTCTCCTATATAGATAGATGAATTTGGAACTCTAAATCCAACATGGTTCCTAGTAGCTCTTTGAAACTTGACAAAATAAAGGAGTTCTCAGTTTTGTCTCTATGGTTTGTTTTCTCTTCAAGTAGCCCTAGGCACAGATTGAGGAAAAGCAATTTCATTGAGAGGGTTGGCCAAGCTTCTAAGAATTAACGAGTTTCCGAAATCACAGCAAATATTTTTTCACCCAATCTTGATGATACTTGGTGGTAATGATCAGAACACAAATCCCACTTGGCTCACCAAATTTTGTTCTTCTAGGTTGAAGCGTTCGTCTACAGTAGCAGTTTTTATATTTAGGTTTCCCTCTGCTCTCTCGTATATAGATAGATGAATTTGAAAGTCTATATCCAACATGGTTCGTAGTAGCTCTTTGAATCTTGACAAAATAAAGGAGTTCTCAGTATGTCTCTAAGGTTTGTTTCCTCTTCAAGTAGTCCTAGGCACAGACAGTTGAAAATTACTTTCATTGAGAAGGGTTGCCAAGCTTCTAAGAATTAACGATTTTCGGAAATACCAGCAAATATATTTTCACCTAATCTTGATGATACTTGGTGGTAATGATCAGTAAACAAATCCCACTTGGCTCACCAAATTTTGTTCTTCTAGGTTGAAGCGTTCTTCTACAGTAGCAGTTTTTATATTTAGGTTTCCCTCTGTTCTCTCCTATATAGTTAGATGAATTTGGAACTCTAAATCCAACATGCTTCGAAGTAGCTCTTGGAAACTTGACAATATAAAGAAGTTCTCAGTTTTTTCTCTATAGTTTGTTTCATTTTCAAGTAGCCCTAGGCACAGACTGTGGAAAAGCACTTTCATTGAGATGGTTTGCCAAGCGTCTAAGAATTAACGATTTTCCGAAATACGGGCAAAAACTTTTTCACCCAATCTTGATGATACATAGTGGTAATGTTCAGTACACAAATCCCACTTGGCTCACCAAATTTTGTTCTTCTAGGTTGAAGCGTTCGTCTACAGTAGCAATTTTTATATTTATGTTTCCCTCTGCTCACTCCTATATAGATAGATGAATTTGGAACTATAATCCAACATGGTTCGTAGAAGCTCTTTGAAACTTGACAAAATAAAGGAGTTCTCAGTTTTGTCTCTATGGTTTGTTTCCTCTTCAAGGAGCCCTAGGCACAGACTGTGGAAAAGCACTTTCATCGAGAGGGGTTGCCAAGCTCTAAGAAATAACTAGTTTCCCAAATACCAGCAAATATTTTTTCACATAATCTTGATGATACTTGGTGGTAATGATCAGTACACAAATCCCACTTGGCTCACCAAATTTTGTTCTTCTAGGTTGAAGCGTTCATCTGCAGTAGTAGTTTTTATATTTAGTTTTCCCTCTGTTCTCTCCTATATAGATAGATGAATTTGGAACTCTAAATGCAACATGGTTTGCAGTAGCTCTTTTAAACTTTACAAAATAAAGGAGTTCTCAGTTTTGTCTCTATGGTTTGTTTCCTCTTCCTGTAGCCCTAGGCACAGACTGAGGAAAAGCAATTTCATTGAGAGGGGTTGCTAAGCTTCTAAGATTTAACGAGTTTTCGAAATACCAGCAAATATTTTTTCACCCAATCTTGATGATACTTGGTGGTAATGATCACTACCAAATCCCACTTGGCTCACGAAATTTTGATCTTCTAGTTTGAAGCGTTCGTCTAAGTAGCAGTTTTTATATTTAGCTTTCCCTCTGTTCTCTCCTATATAGATAGATGAATTTGGAACTCTAAATCCAACATGGTTTGTAGTAGCTCTTTGAAACTTGACAAAATAAAGGAGTTCTCAGTTTTGTCTCTATGGTTTGTTTCCTCTTCAAGTAGCCCTAGGCACATACTGTGGAAAAGCACTTTCATTGAGAGGGGTTGCCAACCTACTAAGAATTAACGAGTTTCCGAAATTCCAGCAAATATTTTTTCACCAAATCTTGATGATACTTGGTGATAATAATCAGTGCACAAATCCCACTTGGCTCACAAACTTTGTTCTTCTAGGTTGAAGCGTTCGTCTACAGTAGCAGTTTTTATATTTAGGTTTCCCTCTTTTCTCTCCTATATAGATAGATGAATTTGGAACTCTAAATCCAACATGGTTCGTAGTAGCTCTTGGAAACTTGACAATATAAAGGAGTTCTCAGTTTTGTCTCTATAGTTTGTTTTCTGTTAAAGTAGCCCTAGGCACAGACTGTGGAAAAGCACTTTCATTGAGAGGGGTTGCCAGGCTTCTAAGAATTAACGAGTTTCCGATATACCAGCAAATATTTTTTCAACCAATCTTGATGATACTTGGTGGTAGTGATCAGTTCACAAATCACACTTGGCTCACCAAATTTTGTTCTTCTAGGTTGAAGCGTTCGTCTACAGTAGTAGTTTTTATATTTAGGTTTCCCTCTGCTCTCTCCTATATAGATAGATGAATTTGGAACTCTAAATCCAACATGGTTCGTAGTAGCTCTTGGAAACTTGACAATATAAAGGAGTTCTCAGTTTTGTCTCTATAGTTTGTTTCCTTTTCAAGTAGCCCTAGGCACAGACTGTGTAAAAGCACTTTTTCGAGAGGGGCTTCCAGGCTTCTAAAAATTAACGAGTTTCCGATATTCCACCAAATATTTTTTCACCCAATCTTGATGATACTTGGTGGTAATGATCAGTACACAAATCCCACTTGGCTCACCAAATTTTGTTCTTCTAGGTTGAAGCGTTCATCTACAGTATCAGTTTTTATATTTAGGTTTCCCTCTGTTCTCTCCTTTATAGATTGATGAATTTGGAACTCTAAATCCATCATGGTTCGTAGTAGCTCGTTGAAACTTGACAAAATAAAGGAGTTCTTCGTTTTTTCTCTACGGTTTGTTTCCTCATCAAGTAGCCCTAGGCACAGACTGTGGAAAAGCTCTTTCATTGAGAGGGGTTGCCAAGCTTCTAAGAATTAACGAGTTTTCGAAATATGAGCAAACACTTTTTCACCCAATCTTGATGATACTTGGTGGTAATGATCAGTACACAAATCCCACTTGGCTCACCAAATTTTGTTCTTCTAGGGTGAAGCGTTCGTCTACAGTAGCAGTTTTTATATTTAGGTTTCCCTCTGCTCACTCCTATATAGATAGATGAATTTGGAATTCTAAATCCAACATGGTTCGTAGAAGGTCTTTGAAACTTGACAAAATAAAGTAGTTCTCATTTTCTTCTCTATGGTTTGTTTCCTCTTCAAGTAGCCCTAGGCACAGACTGTGGAAAAGCAATTTCATTGAGAGGGGTTGCAAAGCTTCTAAGAATTAACGAGTTTCTGAAATACAAGCAATTATAAATTCACCCAATCTTGATAATACTTGGTGGTAATGATCAGTACACAAATCCCACTTGGCTCAACAAATTTTGTTCTTCTAGGTTGAAGCGTTCGTCTACAGTATCAGTTTTAATATTTTGGTTTCCCTCTGTTCTCTCCTATATAGATAGATGAATTTGGAACTCTAAATCCAACATGGTTCGTTGTAGCTCTTTGAAACATGACAAAATAAAGGAGTTCTCAGTTTTGTCTCTATGGTTTGTTTCCTCTTCAAGTAGCCCTAGGCACATACTGTGGAAAAGCACTTTCATTGAGAGGGGTTGCAAACCTTCTAAGAATTAACGAGTTTCTGAAATTCCAGCAAATATTTTTTCACCAAATCTTGATGATACTTGGTGGTAATAATCAGTACACAAATCCCACTTGGCTCACAAATTTTGTTCTTCTAGGTTGAAGCGTTCGTCTACAGTAGCAGTTTTTATATTTAGGTTTCCCTCTGTTCTCTCCTATATAGATAAATGAATTTGGAACTCTACATCCAACATGGTTCGTAGTAGCTCTTGGAAACTTGACAATATAAAGGAGTTCTCAGTTTTGTCTCTATAGTTTGTTTTCTGTTCAAGTAGCAATAGGCACAGACTGTGGAAAAGCACTTTCATTGAGAGGGGTTGCCAGGCTTCTAAGAATTAACGAGTTTCCGAAATACCAGCAAATATTTTTTCAACCAATCTTGATGATACTTGGTGGTAATGATCAGTTCACAAATCCCACTTGGCTCACCAAATTTTGTTCTTCTAGGTTGAAGCGTTCGTCTACAGTAGTAGTTTTTATATTTAGGTTTCCCTCTGCTCTCTCCTATATAGATAGATGAATTTGGATCTCTAAATCCAACATGGTTCGTAGTAGCTCTTGGAAACTTGACAATATAAAGGAGTTCTCAGTTTTGTCTCTATAGTTTGTTTCCTTTTCAAGTAGCCCTAGGCACAGACTGTGTAAAAGCACTTTCATCGAGAGAGGCTGCCAGGCTTCTAAAAATTAACGAGTTTCCGATATTCCAGCAAATATTTTTTCACCCAATCTTGATGATACGTGGTGGTAATGATCAGTACACAACTCCCACTTGGCTCACCAAATTTTGTTCTTCTAGGTTGAAGCATTCTTCTACAGTATCAGTTTTTATATTTAGGTTTCCCTCTGTTCTCTCCTATATAGATAGATGAATTTGGAACTCTAAATCCAACATGGTTTGTAGTAGCTCTTTGAAACTTGAGAAAATAAAGGAGTTCTCAGTTTTGTCTCTATGGTTTGTTTCCTCTTCAAGTAGCCCTAGGCACATACTGTGGAAAAGCACTTTCATTGAGAGGGGTTGCTAACCTTCTAAGAATTAACGAGTTTCCAAAATTCCAGCAAATATTTTTTCACCAAATCTTGATGATACTTGGTGGTAATAATCAGTACACAAATCCCACTTGGCTCACAAATTTTGTTCTTCTAGGTTGAAGCGTTCGTCTACAGTAGCAGTTTTTATATTTAGGTTTCCCTCTGTTCTCTCCTATATAGATAGATGAATTTGGAACTCTAAATCCAACATGGTTCGTAGTAGCTCTTGGAAACTTGACAATATAACGGAGTTCTCAGTTTTGTCTCTATAGTTTGTTTTCTGTTCAAGTAGCCCTAGGCACAGACTGTGGAAAAGCACTTTCATTGAGAGCGGTTGCCAGGCTTCTAAGAATTAACGAGTTTCAGAAATACCATTAAATATTTTTTCAACCAATCTTGATGATACTTGGTGGTAATGATCAGTTCACAAATCCCACTTGGCTCACCAAATTTTGTTCTTCTAGGTTGAAGCGTTCGTCTACAGTAGTAGTTTTAATATTTAGGTTTCCCTCTGCTCTCTCCTATATAGATAGATGAATTTGGAACCCTAAATCCAACATGGTTCGTAGTAGCTCTTGGAAACTTGACAATATAAAGGAGTTCTCAGTTTTGTCTCTATAGTTTGTTTCCTTTTCAAGTAGCCCTAGGCACAGACTGTGTAAAAGCACTTTCATGGAGAGGGGCTGGCAGGCTTCTAAAAATTAATGAGTTTCCGATATTCCAGCAAATATTTTTTCACCCAATCTTGATGATACTTGGTGGTAATGATCAGTACACAACTCCCACTTGGCTCACCAAATTTTGTTCTTCTAGGTTGAAGCATTCGTCTACAGTATCAGTTTTTATATTTAGGTTTCCCTCTGTTCTCTCTTATATAGATAGATGAATTTGGAACTCTAAATCCAACATGGTTGGTAGTAGCTCTTTGAAACTTGACAAAATAAAGGAGTTCTCAGTTTTGTCTCTATGGTTTGTTTCCTCTTCAAGTAGCCCTAGGCACATACTGTGGAAAAGCACTTTCATTGAGAGGGGTTGCCAACCTTCTAAGAATTAACGAGTTTCCGAAATTCCAGCAAATATTTTTTCACCCAATCTTGATGATACTTGGTGGTTATGATCAGTACACAACTCCCACTTGGCTCACCAAATTTTGTTCTTCTAGGTTGAAGCGTTCATCTACAGTATCAGTTTTTATATTTAGGTTTCCTCTGTTCTCTCCTTTATAGATTGATGAATTTGGAACTCTAAATCCATCATGGTTCATAGTAGCTCGTTGAAACTTGACAAAATAAAGGAGTTCTCCGTTTTTTCTCTACGGTTTGTTTCCTCATCAAGTAGCCCTAGGCACAGACTGTGGAAAAGCTCTTTCATTGAGAGGGGTTGCCAAGCTTCTAAGAATTAACGAGTTTCCGAAATATGAGCAAACACTTTTTCACCCAATCTTGATGATACTTGGTGGTAATGATCAGTACACAAATCAGACTTGGCTTACCAAATTTTGTTCTTCTAGGGTGAAGCGTTTGTCTACAGTAGCAGTTTTTATATTTAGGTTTCCCCCTGCTCACTCCTATATAGATAGATAAATTTGGAATTCTAAATCCAACATGGTTCGTAGAAGGTCTTTGAAACTTGACAAAATAAAGTAGTTCTCAGTTTTGTCCCTATGGTTTGTTTCCTCTTCAAGTAGCCCTAGGCACAGACTGTGGAAAAGCAATTTCATTGAGAGGGGTTGCCAAGCTTCTAAGAATTAACGAGTTTCTGAAATACAAGCAATTATAAATTCACCCAATCTTGATAATACTTGGTGGTAATGATCAGTACACAAATCCCACTTGGCTCACCAAATTTTGTTCTTGTAGGTTGAAGCGTTCGTCTACAGTATCAGTTTTAATATTTTGGTTTCCCTCTGTTCTCTCCTATATAGATAGATGAATTTGGAACTCTAAATCCAACATGGTTCGTTGTAGCTCTTTGAAACATGACAAAATAAAGGAGTTCTCAGTTTTGTCTCTATGGTTTGTTTCCTCTTCAAGTAGCTCTAGGCACATACTGTGGAAAAGCACTTTCATTGAGAGGGGTTGCAAACCTTCTAAGAATTAACGAGTTTCCGAAATTCCAGCAAATATTTTTTCACCAAATCTTGATGATACTTGGTGGTAATAATCAGTACACAAATCCCACTTGGCTCACAAATTTTGTTCTTCTAGGTTGAAGCATTCGTCTACAGTATCAGTTTTTATATTTAGGTTTCCCTCTGTTCTCTCCTATATAGATAGATGAATTTGGAACTCTAAATCCAACATGGTTTGTAGTAGCTCTTTGAAACTTGACAAAATAAAGGAGTTCTCAGTTTTGTCTCTATGGTTTGTTTCCTCTTCAAGTAGCCCTAGGCACATACTGTGGAAAAGCACTTTCATTGAGAGGGGTTGCTAACCTTCTAAGAATTAACGAGTTTCCGAAATTCCAGCAAATATTTTTTCACCAAATCTTGATGATACTTGGTGGTAATAATCAGTACACAAATCCCACTTGGCTCACAAATTTTGTTCTTCTAGGTTGAAGCGTTCGTCTACAGTAGCAGTTTTTATATTTAGGTTTCCCTCTGTTCTCTCCTATATAGATAGATGAATTTGGAACTCTAAATCCAACATGGTTCGTAGTAGCTCTTGGAAACTTGACAATATAAAGGAGTTCTCAGTTTTGTCTCTATAGTTTGTTTCCTGTTCAAGTAGCCCTAGGCACAGACTGTGGAAAAGCACTTTCATTGAGAGGGGTTGCCAGGCTTCTAAGAATTAACGAGTTTCCGAAATACCATTAAATATTTTTTCAACCAATCTTGATGATACTTGGTGGTAATGATCAGTTCACAAATCCCACTTGGCTCACCAAATTTTGTTCTTCTAGGTTGAAGCGTTCATCTACAGTAGTAGTTTTTATATTTAGGTTTCCCTCTGCTCTCTCCTATATAGATAGATGAATTTGGAACCCTAAATCCAACATGGTTCGTAGTAGCTCTTGGAAACTTGACAATATAAAGGAGTTCTCAGTTT
Organism: Callospermophilus lateralis; assembly: GCF_048772815.1. Lineage (NCBI taxonomy): Eukaryota > Metazoa > Chordata > Mammalia > Rodentia > Sciuridae > Callospermophilus > Callospermophilus lateralis. Next base: position 8,152 of record NW_027517259.1, read on the forward strand.
TGTCTCTATAGTTTGTTTCCTTTTCAAGTAGCCCTAGGCACAGATTGTGTAAAAACACTTTCATGGAGAGGGGCTGGCAGGCTTCTAAAAATTAATGAGTTTCCGATATTCCAGCAAATATTTTTTCACCCAATCTTGATGATACTGGTGGTAATGATCAGTACACAACTCCCACTTGGCTCACCAAATTTTGTTCTTCTAGGTTGAAGCATTCGTCTACAGTATCAGTTTTTATATTTAGGTTTCCCTCTGTTCTCTCCTATATAGATAGATGAATTTGGAACTCTAAATCCAACATGGTTGGTAGTAGCTCTTTGAAACTTGACAAAATAAAGGAGTTCTCAGTTTTGTCTCTATGGTTTGTTTCCTCTTCAAGTAGCCCTAGGCACATACTGTGGAAAAGCACTTTCATTGAGAGGGGTTGCCAACCTTCTAAGAATTAACGAGTTTCCGAAATATGAGCAAACACTTTTTCACCCAATCTTGATGATACTTGGTGGTAATGATCAGTACACAAATCCCACTTGGCTCACTTAATTTTGTTCTTCTAGGGTGAAGCATTCGTCTACAGTAGCAGTTTTTATATTTAGGTTTCCCTCTGCTCACTCCTATATAGATAGATGAATTTGGAATTCTAAATCCAACATGGTTCGTAGAAGGTCTTTGAATCTTGACAAAATAAAGTAGTTCTCAGTTTCGTCTCTATGGTTTGTTTCCTCTTCAAGTAGCCCTAGGCACAGACTGTGGAAAAGCAATTTCATTGAGAGGGGTTGCCAAGCTTCTAAGAATTAACGAGTTTCTGAAATACAAGCAATTATAAATTCACCCAATCTTGATAATACTTGGTGGTAATGATCAGTACACAAATCCCACTTGGCTCACCAAATTTTGTTCTTCTAGGTTGAAGCGTTCGTCTACAGTATCAGTTTTACTATTTTGGTTTCCCTCTGTTCTCTCCTATATAGATAGATGAATTTGAAACTCTAAATCCAACATGGTTCGTTGTAGCTCTTTGAAACATGACAAAATAAAGGAGTTCTCAGTTTTGTCTCTATGGTTTGTTTCCTCTTCAAGTAGCCCTAGGCACATACTGTGGAAAAGCACTTTCATTGAGAGGGGTTGCAAACCTTCTAAGAATTAACGAGTTTCCGAAATTCCAGCAAATATTTTTTCACCAAATCTTGATGATACTTGGTGGTAATAATCAGTACACAAATCCCACTTGGCTCACAAATTTTGTTCTTCTAGGTTGAAGCATTCGTCTACAGTATCAGTTTTTATATTTAGGTTTCCCTCTGTTCTCTCCTATATAGATAGATGAATTTGGAACTCTAAATCCAACATGGTTTGTAGTAGCTCTTTGAAACTTGACAAAATAAAGGAGTTCTCAGTTTTGTCTCTATGGTTTGTTTCCTCTTCAAGTAGCCCTAGGCACATACTGTGGAAAAGCACTTTCATTGAGAGGGTTGCTAACCTTCTAAGAATTAACGAGTTTCCGAAATTCCAGCAAATATTTTTTCACCAAATCTTGATGATACTTGGTGGTAATAATCAGTACACAAATCCCACTTGGCTCACAAATTTTGTTCTTCTGGGTTGAAGCGTTCGTCTACAGTAGCAGTTTTTATATTTATTTTTCCCTCTGTTCTCTCCTATATAGATAGATGAATTTGGAACTCTAAATCCAACATGGTTCGTAGTAGCTCTTGGAAACTTGACAATATAAAGGAGTTCTCAGTTTTGTCTCTATAGTTTGTTTTCTGTTCAAGTAGCCCTAGGCACAGGCTGTGGAAAAGCACTTTCATTGAGAGGGGTTGCCAGGCTTCTAAGAATTAACGAGTTTCCGAAATACCATTAAATATTTTTTCAACCAATCTTGATGATACTTGGTGGTAATGATCAGTTCACAAATCCCACTTGGCTCACCAAATTTTGTTCTTCTAGGTTGAAGCGTTCGTCTACAGTAGTAGTTTTTATATTTAGGTTTCCCTCTGCTCTCTCCTATATAGATAGATGAATTTGGAACCCTAAATCCAACATGGTTCGTAGTACCTCTTGGAAACTTGACAATATAAAGGAGTTCTCAGTTTTGTCTCTATAGTTTGTTTCCTTTTCAAGTAGCCCTAGGCACAGACTGTGTAAAAGCACTTTCATGGAGAGGGGCTGGCAGGCTTCTAAAAATTAATGAGTTTCCGATATTCCAGCAAATATTTTTTCACCCAATCTTGATGATACTTGGTGGTAATGATCAGTACACAACTCCCACTTGGCTCACCAAATTTTGTTCTTCTAGGTTGAAGCATTCGTCTACAGTATCAGTTTTTATATTTAGGTTTCCCTCTGTTCTCTCCTATATAGATAGATGAATTTGGAACTCTAAATCCAACATGGTTGGTAGTAGCTCTTTGAAACTTGACAAAATAAAGGAGTTCTCAGTTTTGTCTCTATGGTTTGTTTCCTCTTCAAGTAGCCCTAGGCACATACTGTGGAAAAGCACTTTCATTGAGAGGGGTTGCCAACCTTCTAAGAATTAACGAGTTTCCGAAATTCCAACAAATATTTTTTCACCAAATCTTGATGATACTTGGTGGTAATAATCAGTACACAAATCCCACTTGGCTCACAAATTTTGTTCTTCTAGGTTGAAGCGTTCGTCTACAGTAGCAGTTTTTATATTTAGGTTTCCCTCTGTTCTCTCCTATATAGATGGATGAATTTGGAACTCTAAATCCAACATGGTTCGTAGTAGCTCTTGGAAACTTGACAATATAAAGGAGTTCTCAGTTTTGTCTCTATAGTTTGTTTTCTGTTCAAGTAGCCCTAGGCACAGACTGTGGAAAAGCACTTTCATTGAGAGGGGTTGCCAGGCTTCTAAGAATTAACGAGTTTCCGAAATACCAGCAAATATTTTTTCAACCAATCTTGATGATACTTGGTGGTAATGATCAGTTCACAAATCCCACTTGGCTCACCAAATTTTGTTCTTCTAGGTTGAAGCGTTCGTCTACAGTAGTAGTTTTTATATTTAGGTTTCCCTCTGCTCTCTCCTATATAGATAGATGAATTTGGAACCCTAAATCCAACATGGTTCGTAGTAGCTCTTGGAAACTTGACAATATAAAGGAGTTCTCAGTTTTGTCTCTATAGTTTGTTTCCTTTTCAAGTAGCCCTAGGCACAGACTGTGTAAAAGCACTTTCATGGAGAGGGGCTGCCAGGCTTCTAAAAATTAATGAGTTTCCGATATTCCAGCAAATATTTTTTCACCCAATCTTGATGATACTTGGTGGTAATGATCAGTACACAACTCCCACTTGGCTCACCAAATTTTGTTCTTCTAGGTTGAAGCGTTCGTGTACAGTATCAGTTTTTAGATTTAGGTTTCCCTATGTTCTCTCCTATATAGATAGATGAATTTGGAACTCTAAATCCAACATGGTTTGTAGTAGCTCTTTGAAACTTGACAAAATAAAGGAGTTCTCAGTTTTGTCTCTATGGTTTGTTTCCTCTTCAAGTAGCCCTAGGCACATACTGTGGAAAAGCACTTTCATTGAGAGGGGTTGCTAACCTTCTAAGAATTAACGAGTTTCCGAAATTCCAGCAAATATTTTTTCACCAAATCTTGATGATACTTGGTGGTAATAATCAGTACACAAATCCCACTTGGCTCACAAATTTTGTTCTTCTAGGTTGAAGCGTTCGTCTGCAGTAGCAGTTTTTATATTTATGTTTCCCTCTGTTCTCTCCTATATAGATAGATGAATTTGGAACTCTAAATCCAACATGGTTCGTAGTAGCTCTTGGAAACTTGACAATATAAAGGAGTTCTCAGTTTTGTCTCTATAGTTTGTTTTCTGTTCAAGTAGCCCTAGGCACAGACTGTGGAAAAGCACTTTCATTGAGAGGGGTCTCCAGGCTTCTAAGAATTAACGAGTTTCCGAAATACCAGCAAATATTTTTTCAACCAATCTTGATGATACTTGGTGGTAATGATCAGTTCACAAATCCCACTTGGCTCAGCAAATTTTGTTCTTCTAGGTTGAAGCGTTCGTCTACAGTAGTAGTTTTTATATTTAGGTTTCCCTCTGCTCTCTCCTATATAGATAGATGAATTTGGAACTCTAAATCCAACATAGTTCGTAGTAGCTCTTGGAAACTTGACAATATAAAGGAGTTCTCAGTTTTGTCTCCATAGTTTGTTTCCTTTTCAAGTAGCCCTAGGCACAGACTGTGTAAAAGCACTTTCATCGAGAGGGGCTGCCAGGCTTCTAAAAATTAACGAGTTTCCGAAATACCAGCAAATATTTTTTCACCCAATCTTGATGATACTTGGTGGTAATGATCAGTACACAACTCCCACTTGGCTCACCAAATTTTGTTCTTCTAGGTTGAAGCGTTCGTCTACAGTATCAGTTTTTATATTTAGGTTTCCCTCTGTTCACTCCTATATAGATTGATGAATTTGGAACTCTAAATCCAACATGGTTTGTAGTAGCTCTTTGAAACTTGATAAAATAAAGGAGTTCTCAGTTTTGTCTCTATGGTTTGTTTCCTCTTCAAGTAGCCCTAGGCACATACTGTGGAAAAGCACTTTCATTGAGACGGGTTGCTAACCTTCTAAGAATTAACGAGTTTCCGAAATTCCAGCAAATATTTTTTCACCAAATCTTGATGATACTTGGTGGTAATAATCAGTACACAAATCCCACTTGGCTCACAAATTTTGTTCTTCTAGGTTGAAGCGTTCGTCTGCAGTAGCAGTTTTTATATTTAGGTTTCCCTCTGTTCTCTCCTATATAGATAGATGAATTTGGAACTCTAAATCCAACATGGTTCCTAGTAGCTCTTGGAAACTTGACAATATAAAGGAGTTCTCAGTTTTGTCTCTATAGTTTGTTTTCTGTTCAAGTAGCCCTAGGCACAGACTGTGGAAAAGCACTTTCATTGAGAGGGGTCTCCAGGCTTCTAAGAATTAACGAGTTTCCGAAATACCAGCAAATATTTTTTCAACCAATCTTGATGATACTTGGTGGTAATGATCAGTTCACAAATCCCACTTGGCTCAGCAAATTTTGTTCTTCTAGGTTGAAGCGTTCGTCTACAGTAGTAGTTTTTATATTTAGGTTTCCCTCTGCTCTCTCCTATATAGATAGATGAATTTGGAACTCTAAATCCAACATGGTTCGTAGTAGCTCTTGGAAACTTGACAATATAAAGGAGTTCTCAGTTTTGTCTCCATAGTTTCTTTCCTTTTCAAGTAGCCCTAGGCACAGACTGTGTAAAAGCACTTTCATGGAGAGGGGCTGGCAGGCGTCTAAAAATTAATGAGTTTCCGATATTCCAGCAAATATTTTTTCACCCAATCTTGATGATACTTGGTGGTAATGATCAGTACACAACTCCCACTTGGCTCACCAAATTTTGTTCTTCTAGGTTGAAGCATTCGTCTACAGTATCAGTTTTTATATTTAGGTTTCCCTCTGTTCTCTCCTATATAGATAGATGAATTTGGAACTCTAAATCCAACATGGTTGGTAGTAGCTCTTTGAAACTTGACAAAATAAAGGAGTTCTCAGTTTTGTCTCTATGGTTTGTTTCCTCTTCAAGTAGCCCTAGGCACATACTGTGGAAAAGCACTTTCATTGAGAGGGGTTGCCAACCTTCTAAGAATTAACGAGTTTCCGAAATTCCAACAAATATTTTTTCACCAAATCTTGATGATACTTGGTGGTAATAATCAGTACACAAATCCCACTTGGCTCACAAATTTTGTTCTTCTAGGTTGAAGCGTTCGTCTACAGTAGCAGTTTTTATATTTAGGTTTCCCTCTGTTCTCTCCTATATAGATGGATGAATTTGGAACTCTAAATCCAACATGGTTCGTAGTAGCTCTTGGAAACTTGACAATATAAAGGAGTTCTCAGTTCTGTCTCTATAGTTTGTTTTCTGTTCAAGTAGCCCTAGGCACAGACTGTGGAAAAGCACTTTCATTGAGAGGGGTTGCCAGGCTTCTAAGAATTAACGAGTTTCCGAAATACCAGCAAATATTTTTTCAACCAATCTTGATGATACTTGGTGGTAATGATCAGTTCACAAATCCCACTTGGCTCACCAAATTTTGTTCTTCTAGGTTGAAGCGTTCGTCTACAGTAGTAGTTTTTATATTTAGGTTTCCCTCTGCTCTCTCCTATATAGATAGATGAATTTGGAACCCTAAATCCAACATGGTTCGTAGTAGCTCTTGGAAACTTGACAATATAAAGGAGTTCTCAGTTTTGTCTCTATAGTTTGTTTCCTTTTCAAGTAGCCCTAGGCACAGACTGTGTAAAAGCACTTTCTTGGAGAGGGGCTGCCAGGCTTCTAAAAATTAATGAGTTTCCGATATTCCAGCAAATATTTTTTCACCCAATCTTGATGATACTTGGTGGTAATGATCAGTACACAACTCCCACTTGGCTCACCAAATTTTGTTCTTCTAGGTTGAAGCGTTCGTGTACAGTATCAGTTTTTAGATTTTGGTTTCCCTATGTTCTCTCCTATATAGATAGATGAATTTGGAACTCTAAATCCAACATGGTTTGTAGTAGCTCTTTGAAACTTGACAAAATAAAGGAGTTCTCAGTTTTGTCTCTATGGTTTGTTTCCTCTTCAAGTAGCCCAAGGCACATACTGTGGAAAAGCACTTTCATTGAGAGGGGTTGCTAACCTTCTAAGAATTAACGAGTTTCCGAAATTCCAGCAAATATTTTTTCACCAAATCTTGATGATACTTGGTTTTAATAATCAGTACACAAATCCCACTTGGCTCACAAATTTTGTTCTTCTAGGTTGAAGCGTTCGTCTGCAGTAGCAGTTTTTATATTTATGTTTCCCTCTGTTCTCTCCTATATAGATAGATGAATTTGGAACTCTAAATCCAACATGGTTCGTAGTAGCTCTTGGAAACTTGACAATATAAAGGAGTTCTCAGTTTTGTCTCTATAGTTTGTTTTCTGTTCAAGTAGCCCTAGGCACAAACTGTGGAAAAGCACTTTCATTGAGAGGGGTCTCCAGGCTTCTAAGAATTAACGAGTTTCCGAAATACCAGCAAATATTTTTTCAACCAATCTTGATGATACTTGGTGGTAATGATCAGTTCACAAATCCCACTTGGCTCAGCAAATTTTGTTCTTCTAGGTTGAAGCGTTCGTCTACAGTATCAGTTTTTATATTTAGGTTTCCCTCTGTTCACTCCTATATAGATTGATGTATTTGGAACTCTAAATCCATCATGGTTCGTAGTAGCTCGTTGAAACTTGAGAAAATAAAGGAGTTCTCCGTTTTTTCTCTATGGTTTGTTTCCTCTTCAAGTAGACCTTGTCACAGAGTGTGGAAAACCCTTTCATTGAGAGGGGTTGCCAGGCTTCTAAGAATTAACGAGTTTCCGAAATACCAGCAAATATTTTTTCACCCAATCTTGATGATACTTGGTGGTAATGATCAGTACACAAATCCCACTTGGCTCACCAAATTTTGTTCTTCCAGGTTGAAGCGTTCGTCTACAGTAGCAGTTTTTATATTTAGGTTTCCCTCTGCTCTCTCCTATATAGATAGATGAATTTGGAACTCTAAATCCAACATGGTTCCTAGTAGCTCTTTGAAACTGACAAAATAAAGGAGTTCTCAGTTTTTGTCTCTATGGTTTGTTTTCTCTTCAAGTAGCCCTAGGCACAGATTGAGGAAAAGCAATTTCATTGAGAGGGTTGGCCAAGCTTCTAAGAATTAACGAGTTTCCGAAATCACAGCAAATATTTTTTCACCCAATCTTGATGATACTTGGTGGTAATGATCAGAACACAAATCCCACTTGGCTCACCAAATTTTGTTCTTCTAGGTTGAAGCGTTCGTCTACAGTAGCAGTTTTTATATTTAGGTTTCCCTCTGCTCTCTCGTATATAGATAGATGAATTTGAAAGTCTATATCCAACATGGTTCGTAGTAGCTCTTTGAATCTTGACAAAATAAAGGAGTTCTCAGTATGTCTCTAAGGTTTGTTTCCTCTTCAAGTAGTCCTAGGCACAGACAGTTGAAAATACTTTCATTGAGAAGGGTTGCCAAGCTTCTAAGAATTAACGATTTTCGGAAATACCAGCAAATATATTTTCACCTAATCTTGATGATACTTGGTGGTAATGATCAGTAAACAAATCCCACTTGGCTCACCAATTTTGTTCTTCTAGGTTGAAGCGTTCTTCTACAGTAGCAGTTTTTATATTTAGGTTTCCCTCTGTTCTCTCCTATATAGTTAGATGAATTTGGAACTCTAAATCCAACATGCTTCGAAGTAGCTCTTGGAAACTTGACAATATAAAGAAGTTCTCAGTTTTTTCTCTATAGTTTGTTTCATTTTTCAAGTAGCCCTAGGCACAGACTGTGGAAAAGCACTTTCATTGAGATGGTTTGCCAAGCGGTCTAAGAATTAACGATTTCCGAAATACGGGCAAAAACTTTTTCACCCAATCTTGATGATACATAGTGGTAATGTTCAGTACACAAATCCCACTTGGCTCACCAAATTTTGTTCTTCTAGGTTGAAGCGTTGTCTACAGTAGCAATTTTTTATATTTATGTTTCCCTCTGCTCACTCCTATATAGATAGATGAATTTGGAACTATAATCCAACATGGTTCGTAGAAGCTCTTTGAAACTTGACAAAATAAAGGAGTTCTCAGTTTTGTCTCTATGGTTTGTTTCCTCTTCAAGGAGCCCTAGGCACAGACTGTGGAAAAAGCACTTTCATCGAGAGGGGTTGCCAAGCTCTAAGAAATAACTAGTTTCCCAAATACCAGCAAATATTTTTTCACATAATCTTGATGATACTTGGTGGTAATGATCAGTACACAAATCCCACTTGGCTCACCAAATTTTGTTCTTCTAGGTTGAAGCGTTCATCTGCAGTAGTAGTTTTTATATTTAGTTTTCCTCTGTTCTCTCCTATATAGATATGAGAATTTGGAACTCTAAATGCAACATGGTTTGCAGTAGCTCTTTTAAACTTTACAAAATAAAGGAGTTCTCAGTTTTGTCTCTATGGTTTGTTTCCTCTTCAAGAAGCCCTAGGCACAGACTGGGAAAAGCACTTTCATTGAGAGGGGTTGCCAAGCGTCTAAGAATTAACGAGTTTCGAAATACGAGCAAAAACTTTTACACCCAATCTTGATGATACATAGTGGTAATGTTCAGTACACAAATCCCACTTGGTCACCAAATTTTGTTCTTCTAGGTTGAAGCGTTCGTCTACAGTAGCAGTTTTTATATTTATGTTTCCCTCTGCTCACTCTTATATAGATAGATGAATTTGGAACTATAATCCAACATGGTTCGTAGAAGCTCTTTGAAACTTGACAAAATAAAGGAGTTCTCAGTTTTGTAGCTACGGTTTGTTTCCTCTTCAAGTAGCCCTAGGCACAGACTGTGGAAAAGCAATTTCATTGAGAGGGATTTTCCAAGCTTCTAAGAATTAAGGAGTTTCCGAAATACCAGCTAATATTTTTTCACCCAATCTTGATGATACTTGGTGATAATGATCAGTACACAAATCCCACTTGGCTCACCAAATTTTGTTCTTCTAGGTTGAAGCGATCGTCTACAGTATCAGTTTTTATATATAGGTTTCCCTCTGTTCTCTCCTATATGTTTAGATGAATTTGGAACTCTAAATCCAACATGGTTCGAAGTAGCTCTTGGAAACGTGACAATATAAAGGAGTTCTCAGTTTTTTCTCTATACTTTGTTTCATTTTCAAGTAGCCCTAGGCACAGACTGTGGAAAAGCACTTTCAACGAGAGGGGCTGCCAAGCTTCTAAGAATTAACGAGTTTCCGATTTTCCAGCAAATATTTTTTCACCCAATCTTGATGATCCTTGGTGGTAATGATCAGTTCACAAATCCCACTTGGCTCACCAAATTTTGTTCTTCTAGGTTGAATCTTTCGCCTACAGTAGCAGTTTTTATATTTAGGTTTTCCTCTGCTCTCTCCTATATAGATAGATGAATTTGGAACTCTAAATCCAACATGGTTCGTAGTAGCTCTTTGAAACTTGACAAAATAAAGGAGTTCTCAGTTTTGTCTCTATGGATTGTTTCCTATTCAAGTAGCCCAAAGCACAGACTGTGGAAAAGCACTTTCATCGAGAGGGGTTGCCACGCTTCTAAGAATTAACGAGTTTCCGAAATACCAGCAAATATTTTTTTTAACCAATCTTGATGATACTTGGTGGTAATGATCAGTACACAAATCCCACTTGGCTCACCAAATTTTGTTCTTCCAGGTTGAAGCGTTCGTCTACAGTAGCAGTTTTTATATTTAGGTTTCCCTCTGCTCTCTCCTATATAGATAGATGAATTTGGAACTCTAAATCCAACATGGTTCGTAGTAGCTCTTTGAAACTTGACAAAATAAAGGAGTTCTCAGTTTTGTCTCTATGGTTTGTTTCCTCTTCAAGTAGCCCTAGGCACAGACTGAGGAAAAGCAATTTCATTGAGAGGGTTGGCCAAGCTTCTAAGAATTAACGAGTTTCCGAAATCCCAGCAAATATTTTTTCACCCAATCTTGATGATACTTGGTGGTAATGATCAGAACACAAATCCCACTTGGCTCACCAAATTTTGTTCTTCTAGGTTGAAACGTTCTTCTACAGTAGCAGTTTTTATATTTAGGTTTCCCTCTGTTCTCTCCTATATAGATAGATGAATATGGAACTCTAAATCCAACTTGGTGCGTAGTAGCTCTTTGAAACTTTACAAAATAAAGGATTTCTCAGTTTTGTCTATATTGTTTGTTTCCTCTTCAAGTATCCGTAAGCGCAGACTGTGGAAAAGCACTTTCATTCAGAGGGGTTGAAAAGCTTCTAAGAATTATCGAGTTTCCGAAATACCAGCAAATATTTTTTCACCCAATCTTGATGATACTTGGTGGTAATGATCAGTACACAAATCCCACTTGGCTCACCAAATTTTGTTCTTCTAGGTTGAAGCGATCGTCTACAGTAGCAGTTTTTATATTTAGGTTTCCCTCTGCTCTCTCGTATATAGATAGATGAATTTGTAACTCTATATCCAACATGGTTCGTAGTAGCTCTTTGAATCTTGACAAAATAAAGGAGTTCTCAGTATGTCTCTAAGGTTTGTTTCCTCTTCAAGTAGTCCTAGGCACAGACAGTTGAAAATTACTTTCATTGAGAAGGGTTGCCAAGCTTCTAAGAATTAACGATTTTCGGAAATACCAGCAAAAATGTTTTCACCTAATCTTGATGATACTTGGTGGTAATGATCAGTACATAAATCCCACTTGGCTCACCAAATTTTGTTCTTCTAGGTTCAAGCGTTCTTCTACAGTAGCAGTTTTTATATTTAGGTTTCCCTCTGTTCTCTCCTATATAGTTAGATGAATTTGGAACTCTAAATCCAACATGCTTCGAAGTAGCTCTTGGAAACTTGACAATATAAAGAAGTTCTCAGTTTTTTCTCTATAGTTTGTTTCATTTTCAAGTAGCCCTAGGCACAGACTGTGGAAAAGCACTTTCATTGAGATGGTTTGCCAAGCGTCTAAGAATTAACGAGTTTCCGAAATACGAGCAAAAACTTTTTCACCCAATCTTGATGATACTTTGTGGTAATGATCAGTACACAAATCCCACTTGGCTCACCAAATTTTGTTCTTCTAGGTTGAAGCGTTCATCTGCAGTAGTAGTTTTTATTTTTAGTTTTCCCTCTGTTCTCTCCTATATAGATAGATGAATTTGGAACTCTAAATGCAACATGGTTTGCAGTAGCTCTTTTAAACTTTACAAAATAAAGGAGTTCTCAGTTTTGTCTCTATGGTTTGTTTCCTCTTCAAGTAGCCCTAGGCACAGACTGTGGAAAAGCACTTTCATTGAGAGGGGTTGCCAAGCGTCTAAGAATTAACAAGTTTCCGAAATACGAGCAAAAACTTTTTCACCCAATCTTGATGATACATAGTGGTAATGTTCAGTCCACAAATCCCACTTTGCTCACCAAATTTTGTTCTTCTAGGTTGAAGCGATCGTCTACAGTAGCAGTTTTTATATTTATGTTTCCCTCTGCTCACTCCTATATAGATAGATGAATTTGGAACTATATTCCAACATGGTTCGTAGAAGCTCTTTGAAACTTGACAAAATAAAGGAGTTCTCAGTTTTGTAGCTACGGTTTGTTTCCTCTTCAAGTAGCCCTAGGCACAGACTGTGGAAAAGCAATTTCATTGAGAGGGATTTCCAAGCTAAGAATTAACGAGTTTCTGAAATACCAGCAAATATTTTTTCACCCAATCTTGATGATACTTGGTGATAATGATCAGTACACAAATCCCACTTGGCTCACCAAAATTTGTTCTTCTAGGTTGAAGCGTTCGTCTACAGTAGCAGTTTTTATATTTAGGTTTCCCTCCGCTCTCTCGTATATAGATAGATGAATTTGTAACTCTAAATCCAACATGGTTCGTAGTAGCTCTTTGAATCTTGACAAAATAAAGGAGTTCTCAGTTTTGTCTCTATGGTTTGTTTCCTCTTCAAGTAGGCCTAGGCACAGACAGTTGAAAATTACTTTCATTGAGAAGGGTTGCCAAGCTTCTAAGAATTAAAGAGTTTCCAAAATACCAGCAAATATTTTTTCACCTAATCTTGATGATTATTGGTGGTAATGATCAGTACACAAATCCCACTTGGCTCACCAAATTTTGTTCTTCTAGGAAGAAGCGTTCGTCTACAGTAGCAGTTTTTATATTTAGGTTTCCCTCTGTTCTCTCCTATATAGCTAGATGAATTTGGAACTCAAATCCAACATGCTTCGAAGTTGCTCTTGGAAACTTGACAATATAAAGAAGTTCTCAGTTTTTTCTCTATAGTTTGTTTCATTTTCAAGTAGCCCTAGGCACAGACTGTGGAAAAGCACTTTCATCGAGAGGGGCAGCCAAGCTTCTAAGAATTAACGAGTTTCCGATTTTCCAGCAAATGTTTTTTCACCCAATCTTGATGATCCTTGGTGGTAATGATCAGTTCACAAATCCCACTTGGCTCACCAAATTTTGTTCTTCTAGGTTGAAGCGTTCGTCTACAGTAGCAGTTTTTATATTTAGGTTTCCCTCTGCTCACTACTGTATAGATAGATGAATTTGGAACTCTAAATCCAACATAGTTCGTAGAAGCTCTTTGAAACTTGACAAAATAAAGGAGTTCTCAGTTTTGTCTCTATGGTTTGTTTCCTCTTCAAGGAGCTCTAGGCACAGACTGTGGAAAAGCACTTTCATCGAGAGGGGTTGCCAAGCTTCTAAGAAATAACTAGTTTCCCAAATACCAGCAAATATTTTTTCACCCAATCTTGATGATACTTGGTGGTAATGATCAGTACACAAATCCCACTTGGCTCACCAAATTTTCTTCTTCTAGGTTGAAGCGTTCATCTGCAGTAGGAGTTTTTATATTTACTTTTCCCTCTGTTCTCTCCTATATAGATAGATGAATTTGGAACTCTAAATGCAACATGGTTTGCAGAAGCTCTTTTAAACTTTACAAAATAAAGGAGTTCTCAGTTTTGTCTCTATGGTTTGTTTCCTCTTCAAGAAGCCCTAGGCACAGACTGTGGAAAAGCACTTTCATTGAGAGGGGTTGCCAAGCGTCTAAGAATTAACGAGTTTCCGAAATACGAGCAAAAACTTTTACACCCAATCTTGATGATACATAGTGGTAATGTTCAGTACACAAATCCCACTTGGTCACCAAATTTTGTTCTTCTAGGTTGAAGCGTTCGTCTACAGTAGCAGTTTTTATATTTATGTTTCCCTCTGTTCACTCCTATATAGATAGATGAATTTGGAACTATAATCCAACATGGTTCGTAGAACCTCTTTGAAACTTGACAAAATAAAGGAGTTCTCAGTTTTGTAGCTACGGTTTGTTTCCTCTTCAAGTAGCCCTAGGCACAGACTGTGGAAAAGCAATTTCATTGAGAGGGATTTCCAAGCTTCTAAGAATTAAGGAGTTTCCGAAATACCAGCTAATATTTTTTCACCCAATCTTGATGATACTTGGTGATAATGATCAGTACACAAATCCCACTTGGCTCACCAAATTTTGTTCTTCTAGGTTGAAGCGTTCGTCTACAGTATCAGTTTTTATATTTAGGTTTCCCTCTGTTCTCTCCTATATAGTTAGATGAATTTGGAACTCTAAATCCAACATGGTTCGAAGTAGCTCTTGGAAAATTGAGAATATAAAGGAGTTCTCAGTTTTTTCTCTATAGTTTGTTTCATTTTCAAGTAGCCCTAGGCACAGACTGTGGAAAAGCACTTTCAACGAGAGGGGCTGCCAAGCTTCTAAGAATTAACGAGTTTCCGATTTTCCAGCAAATATTTTTTCACCCAATCTTGATGATCCTTGGTGGTAATGATCAGTTCACAAATCCCACTTGGCTCACCAAATTTTGTTCTTCTAGGTTGAAGCTTTCGCCTACAGTAGCAGTTTTTATATTTAGGTTTCCCTCTGCTCTCTCCTATATAGATAGATGAATGGAACTCTAAATCCAACATGGTTCGTAGTAGCTCTTTGAAACTTGACAAAATAAAGGAGTTCTCAGTTTTGTCTCTATGGTTTGTTTCCTATTCAAGTAGCCCAAGGCACAGACTGTGGAAAAGCACTTTCATCGAGAGGGGTTGCCACGCTTCTAAGAATTAACGAGTTTCCGAAATACCAGCAAATATTTTTTTTTACCAATCTTGATGATACTTGGTGGTAATGATCAGTACACAAATCCCACTTGGCTCACCAAATTTTGTTCTTCCAGGTTGAAGCGTTCGTCTACAGTAGCAGTTTTTATATTTAGGTTTCCCTCTGCTCTCTCCTATATAGATAGATGAATTTGGAACTTTAAATCCAACATGGTTCGTAGTAGCTCTTTGAAACTTGACAAAATAAAGGTGTTCTCAGTTTTGTCTCTATGGTTGTTTCCTCTTCAAGTAGCCCTAGGCACAGACTGTGGAAAAGCACTTTCATTGAGAAATGTTGCCAACCTCCTAAGAATTAACGAGTTTCCGAAATACCAGCAAATATTTTTTCACCCAATCTTGATGATACTTGGTGGTAATGATCAGTACACAAATCCCACTTGGCTCACCAAATTATGATCTTCTAGGTTGAAGCGTGCGTAAACAGTAGCAGTTTTTATATTTAGGTTTCCTTCTGTTCTCTCCTATATAGTTAGATGATTTTGTAACTCTAAATCCAACATGGTTTGAAGTAGCTCTTGGAAACTTGACAATACAAAGGAGTTCTCAGTTTTTTCTCTATAGTTTGTTTCATTTTCAAGAAGCCCTAGGCACAGACTGTTGAAAAGCACTGTCATTGAGAGGGTTTCCAAGCTTCTAAGAATTAACGAGTTTCCGATTTTCCAGCAAATATTTTTCACCCAATCATGATGATCCTTGGTGGTAATGATCAGTTCACAAATCCCACTTGGCTCACCAAATTTTGTTCTTCTAGGTTGAAGCGTTCGTCTACAGTAGCAGTTTTTATATTTAGGTTTCCCTCTGCTCTCTCCTATATAGATAGATGGATTTGGAACTCTAAATCCAACATGGTTCGTAATAGCTCTTTGAAACTTGACAAAATAAAGGAGTTCTCAGTTTTGTCTCTATGGTGTGTGTCCTATTCAAGTAGCCCAAGGCACAGACTGTGGAAAAGCACTTTTATCGAGAGGGGTTGCCACGCTTCTAAGAATTTACGAGTTTCCGAAATACCAGCAAATATTTTTTTTAACCAATCTTGATGATAATTGGTGGTAATGATCAGTACACAAATCCCACTTGGCTCACCAAAATTTGTTCTTCTAGGTTGAAGCGTTCGTCTACAGTAGCAGTTTTTATATTGAGGTTTCCCTCTGCTCTCTCCTATATAGATAGATGAATTTGGAACTCTAAATCCAACCTGGTTTGTAGTAGGTCTTTGAAACTTGACAAAATAAAGGAGTTCTCCATTTTGTCTCAATGGTTTGTTTCCTCTTCAAGTAGCCCTAGGCACAGTCTGTGGAAAAGCACTTTCATTGAGAGGGGTTGCCAAGCTTCTAAGAATTAACGAGTTTCCGAAATATGAGCAAACACTTTTTCACCCAATCTTGATGATACTTGGTGGTAATGATTAGAACACAAATCCCACTTGGCTCACCAAAATTTGTTCTTCTAGGTTGAAGCGTTCGTCTACAGTAGCAGTTTTTATATTTATGTTTCGCTCTGCTCAATCCTATATAGATAGATGAATTTGGAACTATAATCCAACATGGTTCGTAGAAGCTCTTTGAAACTTGACAAAATAAAGGAGTTCTCAGTTTTGTAGCTATGGTTTGTTTCCTCTTCAAGTATCCCTAGGCACAGACTGTGGAAAAGCAATTTCAGTGAGAGGGATTTCCAAGCTTCTAAGAATTAACGAGTTTCCGAAATACCAGCTAATATTTTTTCACCCAATCTTGATGATACTTGGTGATAATGATCAGTACAAAAATCCCACTTGGCTCACCAAATTTTGTTCTTCTAGGTTGAAGCGTTCGTCTACAGAAGCAGTTTTTATATTTAGGTTTCCCTCTGCTCTCTCCTATATAGATAGATGAATTTGGAACTCTAAATCCAACATGGTTCGTAGTAGCTCTTTGAATCTTGACAAAATAAAGGAGTTCTTAGTTTTGTCTCTATGGTTTGTTTCCTCTTCAAGTAGCCCTAGGCAAAGACAGTTGAAAATTACTGTAATTGAGAAGGGTTGCCAAGCTTCTAAGAATTAACCAGTTTCCGAAATACCAGCAAAAATTTTTTCACCTAATCTTGATGATACTTGGTGGTAATGATCAGTACACAAATCCCACTTGGCTCACCAAATTTTGTTCTTCTAGGTTGAAGCGTTCGTCTACAGTAGCAGTTTTTATATTTAGGTTTCCCTCTGTTCTCTCCTATATACAGAGATGAATTTGAAACTCTAAATCCAACAAGGTTCGTATTAGCTCTTGGAAACTTGACAATATAAAGGAGTTCTCTGTTTTTTCTCTATGGTTTGTTTCCTTTTCAAGTAGCCCCAGGCACAGACTGTGGAAAAGCACTTTCATCGAGACGGGCTACCAAGCTTCTAAGAATTAACAAGTTTCCGATATTCCAGCAAATATTTTTTTACCCAATCTTGATGATCCGTAGTGGTAATGATCAGTACATAGCTCCAACTTGGCTCACCAAATTTTGTTCTTCTAGGTTGAAGCGTTCGTCTACAGTAGCAGTTTTTATATTTAGGTTTCCCTCTGTTCTCTCCTATATAGATAGATGAATTTGGAACTCTAAATCCAACATGGTGTGTAGTAGCTCTTTGAAACTTGACAAAATAAAGGAGTTCTCAGTTTTGTCTCTATGGTTTGTTTCCTATTCAAGTAGCCCAAGGCACAGACTGTGGAAAAGCACTTTCATCGAGAAGGGTTGCCAACCTCCTAAGAATTAACGAGTTTCCGAAATACCAGCAAATATTTTTTCACCAAATCTTCAAGATACTTGGTGGTGATGATCAGTACACAAATCCCACTTGGCTCACGAAATTTTGTTCTTCTAGGTTGAAGCGTTCGTGTACAGTAGCAGTTTTTATATTTAGGTTTCCCTCTGTTCTCTCCTATATAGATAGATGAATATGGAACTCTAAATCCAACATGGTGTGTAGTAGCTCTTTGAAACTTGACAAAATAAAGGAGTTCTCAGTTTTGACTCTATGGTTTGTTTCCTCTTTAAGTAGCCCTAAGCACAGACTGTGGAAAAGCACTTTCATTGAGAGGGGTTGCCAAGCTTCTAAGAATTAACGAGTTTCCGAAATACCAGCTAATATTTTTCACCCAATCATGATGATCCTTGGTGGTAATGTTCAGTTCACAAATCCCACTTGGCTCACCAAATTTTGTTCTTCTATGTTGAAGCGTTCGTCTACAGTAGCAGTTTTTATATTTAGGTTTCCCTCTGCTCTCTCCTATATAGATAGATGAATTTGGAACTCTAAATACAACATGGTTTGTAGTAGCTCTTTGAAACTTGAGAAAATAAAGGAGTTCTCAGTTTTGTCTCTATTTTTTGTTTCCTATTCAAGTAGCCCTATGCACAGAATGTGGAAAAGCACTTTCATTGAGAGGGGTTGCCAAGCTTCTAAGAATTAACGAGTTTCCGAAATACCAGCAAATATTTTTTCACCCAATCTTGATGATACTTTGTGGTAATGATCAGTTCACCAATCCCACTTGGCTCACCAAATTTTGTTCTTCTATGTTGAAGCGTTCGTCTACAGTGTCAGTTTTTATATTTAGGTTTCCTTCTGTTCTCTCCTATATAGTTAGATGAATTTGGAACTCTAAATTCAACATGGTTTGAAGTAGCTCTTGGAAACTTGACAATACAAAGGAGTTCTCAGTTTTTTCTCTATAGTTTGTTTCATTTTCAAGTAGCCCTAGGCACAGACTGTTGAAAAGCACTGTCATGAGAGGGTTGCCAAGCTTCTAAGAATTAAAGATTTTCCGATTTTCCAGCAAATATTTTTCACCCAATCATGATGATCCTTGGTGGTAATGATGAGTTCACAAATCCCACTTGGCTCACCAAATTTTGTTCTTCTAGGTTGAAGCGTTCGTCTACAGTAGCAGTTTTTATATTTAGGTTTCCCTCTGCTCTCTCTTATATAGATAGATGGATTTGGAACTCTAAATCCAACATGGTTCGTAGTAGCTCTTTGAAACTTGACAAAATAAAGGAGTTCTCAGTTTTGTCTCTATGGTTTGTGTCCTATTCAAGTAGCCCAAGGCACAGACTGTGGAAAAGCACTTTTATCGAAAGGGGTTGCCACGCTTCTAAGAATTAATGAGTTTCCGAAATACCAGCAAATAATTTTTTAACCAATCTTGATGATACTTGGTGGTAATGATCAGTACACAAATCCCACTTGGCTCACCAAAATTTGTTCTTTTAGGTTGAAGCGTTCGTCTACAGTAGCAGTTTTTATATTGAGGTTTCCCTCTGCTCTCTCCTATATAGATAGATGAATTTGGAACTCTAAATCCAACCTGGTTTGTAGTAGGTCTTTGAAACTTGACAAAATAAAGGAGTTCTCCGTTTTGTCTCAAAGGTTTGTTTCCTCTTCAAGTAGCCCTAGGCACAGTCTGTGGAAAAGCACTTTCATTGAGAGGGGTTGCCAAGCTTCTAAGAATTAACGATTTTCCGAAATATGAGCAAACACTTTTTCACCCAATCTTGATGATACTTGGTGGTAATGATTAGAACACAAATCCCACTTGGCTCACCAAAATTTGTTCTTCTAGGTTGAAGCGTTCGTCTACAGTAGCAGTTTTTATATTTATGTTTCGCTCTGCTCAATCCTATATAGATAGATGAATTTGGAACTATAATTAAACATGGTTCGTAGAAGCTCTTTGAAACTTGACAAAATAAAGGAGTTCTCAGTTTTGTAGCTATGGTTTGTTTCCTCTTCAAGTATCCCTAGGCACAGACTGTGGAAAAGCAATTTCATTGAGAGGGATTTCCAAGCTTCTAAGAATTAACGAGTTTCCGAAATACCAGCTAATATTTTTTCACCCAATCTTGATGATACTTGGTGATAATGATCAGTACAAAAATCCCACTTGGCTCACCAAATTTTGTTCTTCTAGGTTGAAGCGTTCGTCTACAGAAGCAGTTTTTATATTTAGGTTTCCCTCTGCTCTCTCCTATATAGATAGATTAATTTGGAACTCTAAATCCAACATGGTTCGTAGTAGCTCTTTGAATCTTGACAAAATAAAGGGTTCTCAGTTTTGTCTCTATGGTTTGTTTCCTCTTCAAGTAGCCCTAGGCAAAGACAGTTGAAAATTACTTTAATTGAGAAGGGTTGCCAAGCTTCTAAGAATTAACCAGTTTCCGAAATACCAGCAAAAATTTTTTCACCTAATCTTGATGATACTTGGTGGTAATGATCAGTACACAAATCCCACTTGGCTCACCAAATTTTGTTCTTCTAGGTTGAAGCGTTCGTCTACAGTAGCAGTTTTTATATTTAGGTTTCCCTCTGTTCTCTCCTATATACAGAGATGAATTTGAAACTCTAAATCCAACAAGGTTCGTATTAGCTCTTGGAAACTTGACAATATAAAGGAGTTCTCTGTTTTTTCTCTATGGTTTGTTTCCTTTTCAAGTAGCCCCAGGCACAGACTGTGGAAAAGCACTTTCATCGAGACGGGCTACCAAGCTTCTAAGAATTAACAAGTTTCCGATATTCCAGCAAATATTTTTTTACCCAATCTTGATGATCCGTAGTGGTAATGATCAGTACATAGCTCCAACTTGGCTCACCAAATTTTGTTCTTCTAGGTTGAAGCGTTCGTCTACAGTAGCAGTTTTTATATTTAGGTTTCCCTCTGTTCTCTCCTATATAGATAGATGAATTTGGAACTCTAAATCCAACATGGTGTGTAGTAGCTCTTTGAAACTTGACAAAATAAAGGAGTTCTCAGTTTTGTCTCTATGGTTTGTTTCCTATTCAAGTAGCCCAAGGCACAGACTGTGGAAAAGCACTTTCATCGAGAAGGGTTGCCAACCTCCTAAGAATTAACGAGTTTCCGAAATACCAGCAAATATTTTTTCACCAAATCTTCAAGATACTTGGTGGTGATGATCAGTACACAAATCCACTTGGCTCACCAAAATTTGTTCTTTTAGGTTGAAGCGTTCGTCTACAGTAGCAGTTTTTATATTGAGGTTTCCCTCTGCTCTCTCCTATACAGATAGATGAATTTGGAACTCTAAATCCAACCTGGTTTGTAGTAGGTCTTTGAAACTTGACAAAATAAAGGAGTTCTCCGTTTTGTCTCAATGGTTTGTTTCCTCTTCAAGTAGCCCTAGGCACAGTCTGTGGAAAAGCACTTTCATTGAGAGGGGTTGCCAAGCTTCTAAGAATTAACGATTTTCCGAAATATGAGCAAACACTTTTTCACCCAATCTTGATGATACTTGGTGGTAATGATTAGAACACAAATCCCACTTGGTTCACCAAAATTTGTTCTTCTAGGTTGAAGCGTTCGTCTACAGTAGCAGTTTTTATATTTATGTTTCGCTCTGCTCAATCCTATATAGATAGATGAATTTGGAACTATAATCCAACATGGTTCGTAGAAGCTCTTTGAAACTTGACAAAATAAAGGAGTTCTCAGTTTTGTAGCTATGGTTTGTTTCCTCTTCAAGTATCCCTAGGCACAGACTGTGGAAAAGCAATTTCATTGAGAGGGATTTCCAAACTTCTAAGAATTAACGAGTTTCCGAAATACCAGCTAATATTTTTTCACCCAATCTTGATGATACTTGGTGATAATGATCAGTACAAAAATCCCAATTGGCTCACCAAATTTTGTTCTTCTAGGTTGAAGCGTTCGTCTACAGAAGCAGTTTTTATATTTAGGTTTCCCTCTGCTCTCTCCTATATAGATAGATTAATTTGGAACTCTAAATCCAACATGGTTCGTAGTAGCTCTTTGAATCTTGACAAAATAAAGGAGTTCTCAGTTTTGTCTCTATGGTGTGTTTCCTCTTCAAGTAGCCCTAGGCAAAGACAGTTGAAAATTACTTTAATTGAGAAGGGTTGCCAAGCTTCTAAGAATTAACCAGTTTCCGAAATACCAGCAAAAATTGTTTCACCTAATCTTGATGATACTTGGTGGTAATGATCAGTACACAAATCCCACTTGGCTCACCAAATTTTGTTCTTCTAGGTTGAAGCGTTCGTCTACAGTAGCAGTTTTATATTTAGGTTTCCCTCTGCTCACTCCTGTATAGATAGAAGAATTTGGAACTCTAAATCCAACATGGTTCGTAGTAGCTCTTTCAAACTTGACAAAATAAAGGAGTTCTCAGTTTTGTCTCTATGGTTTGTTTCCTCTTCAAGTAGCCCAAGGCACAGACTGTGGAAAAGCACTTTCATCGAGAGGGGTTGCCACGCTTCTAAGAATTAACGAGTTTCCGATATACCAGCAATATTTTTTTTAACCAATCTTGATGATACTTGGTGGTAATGATCAGTGCACAAATCCCACTTGGCTCACCAAATTTTGTTCTTCCAGGTTGAAGCGTTCGTCTACAGTAGCAGTTTTTATATTTAGGTTTCCCTCTGCTCTCTCCTATATAGATAGATGAATTTGGAACTTTAAATCCAACATGGTTCGTAGTAGCTCTTTGAAACTTGACAAAATAAAGGTGTTCTCAGTTTTGTCTCTATGGTTGTTTCCTCTTCAAGTAGCCCTAGGCACAGACTGTGGAAAAGCACTTTCATTGAGAAATGTTGCCAAACTCCTAAGAATTAACGAGTTTCCGAAATACCAGCAAATATTTTTTCACCCAATCTTGATGATACTTGGTGGTAATGATCAGTACACAAATCCCACTTGGCTCACCAAATTATGATCTTCTAGGTTGAAGCGTTCGTCAACAGTAGCAGTTTTTATATTTAGGTTTCCTTCTGTTCTCTCCTATATAGTTAGATGATTTTGTAACTCTAAATCCAACATGGTTTGAAGTAGCTCTTGGAAACTTGACAATACAAAGGAGTTCTCAGTTTTTTCTCTATAGTTTGTTTCATTTTCAAGAAGCCCTAGGCACAGACTGTTGAAAAGCACTGTCATCAAGAGGGTTTCCAAGCTTCTAAGAATTAACGAGTTTCTGATTTTCCAGCAAATATTTTTCACCCAATCATGATGATCCTTGGTGGTAATGATCAGTTCACAAATCCCACTTGGCTCACCAAATTTTGTTCTTCTAGGTTGAAGCGTTCGTCTACAGTAGCAGTTTTTATATTTAGGTTTCCTCTGCTCTCTCCTATATAGATAGATGGATTTGGAACTCTAAATCCAACATGGTTCGTAATAGCTCTTTGAAACTTGACAAAATAAAGGAGTTCTCAGTTTTGTCTCTATGGTGTGTGTCCTATTCAAGTAGCCCAAGGCACAGACTGTGGAAAAGCACTTTTATCGAGAGGGGTTGCCACGCTTCTAAGAATTAACGAGTTTCCGAAATACCAGCAAATATTTTTTTTAACCAATCTTGATGATACTTGGTGGTAATGATCAGTACACAAATCCCACTTGGCTCACCAAAATTTGTTCTTCTAGGTTGAAGCGTTCGTCTACAGTAGCAGTTTTTATATTGAGGTTTCCCTTGCTTCTCTCCTATATAGATAGATGAATTTGGAACTCTAAATCCAACCTGGTTTGTAGTAGGTCTTTGAAACTTGACAAAATAAAGGAGTTCTCCGTTTTGTCTCAATGGTTTGTTTCCTCTTCAAGTAGCCCTAGGCACAGTCTGTGGAAAAGCACTTTCATTGAGAGGGGTTGCCAAGCTTCTAAGAATTAACGAGTTTCCGAAATATGAGCAAACACTTTTTCACCCAATCTTGATGATACTTGGTGGTAATGATTAGAACACAAATCCCACTTGGCTCACCAAAATTTGTTCTTCTAGGTTGAAGCGTTCGTCTACAGTAGCAGTTTTTATATTTATGTTTCGCTCTGCTCAGTCCTATATAGATAGATGAATTTGGAACTATAATCCAACATGGTTCGTAGAAGCTCTTTGAAACTTGACAAAATAAAGGAGTTCTCAGTTTTGTAGCTATGGTTTGTTTCCTCTTCAAGTATCCCTAGGCACAGACTGTGGAAAAGCAATTTCATTGAGAGGGATTTCAAGCTTCTAAGAATTAACGAGTTTCCGAAATACCAGCTAATATTTTTTCACCCAATCTTGATGATACTTGGTGATAATGATCAGTACAAAAATCCCACTTGGCTCACCAAATTTTGTTCTTCTAGATTGAAGCGTTCGTCTACAGAAGCAGTTTTTATATTTAGGTTTCCCTCTGCTCTCTCCTATATAGATAGATTAATTTGGAACTCTAAATCCAACATGGTTCGTAGTAGCTCTTTGAATCTTGACAAAATAAAGGAGTTCTCAGTTTTGTCTCTATGGTTTGTTTCCTCTTCAAGTAGCCCTAGGCAAAGACAGTTGAAAATTACTTTAATTGAGAAGGGTTGCCAAGCTTCTAAGAATTAACAGTTTCCGAAATACCAGCAAAAATTTTTTCACCTAATCTTGATGATACTTGGTGGTAATGATCAGTACACAAATCCCACTTGGCTCACCAAATTTTGTTCTTCTAGGTTGAAGCGTTCGTCTACAGTAGCAGTTTTTATATTTAGGTTTCCCTCTGTTCTCTCCTATATACAGAGATGAATTTGAAACTCTAAATCCAACATGGTTCGTATTAGCTCTTGGAAACTTGACAATATAAAGGAGTTCTCTGTTTTTTCTCTATGATTTGTTTCCTTTTCAAGTAGCCCCAGGCACAGACTGTGAAAAGCACTTTCATCGAGACGGGCTACCAAGCTTCTAAGAATTAACAAGTTTCCGATATTCCAGCAAATATTTTTTTACCCAATCTTGATGATCCGTAGTGGTAATGATCAGTACATAGCTCCAACTTGGCTCACCAAATTTTGTTCTTCTAGGTTGAAGCGTTCGTCTACAGTAGCAGTTTTTATATTTAGGTTTCCTCTGTTCTCTCCTATATAGATAGATGAATTTGGAACTCTAAATCCAACATGGTGTGTAGTAGCTCTTTGAAACTTGACAAAATAAAGGAGTTCTCAGTTTTGTCTATATGGTTTGTTTCCCATTCAAGTAGCCCAAGGCACAGACTGTGGAAAAGCACTTTCATCGAGAAGGGTTGCCAACCTCCTAAGAATTAACGAGTTTCCGAAATACCAGCAAATATTTTTTCACCAAATCTTCAAGATACTTGGTGGTAATGATCAGTACACAAATCCCACTTGGCTCACGAAATTTTGTTCTTCTAGGTTGAAGCGTTCGTGTACAGTAG
Source organism: Callospermophilus lateralis (assembly GCF_048772815.1). Classification (NCBI taxonomy): domain Eukaryota; kingdom Metazoa; phylum Chordata; class Mammalia; order Rodentia; family Sciuridae; genus Callospermophilus; species Callospermophilus lateralis. The sequence continues at coordinate 33,112 of NW_027517259.1, forward strand.
CAGTTTTTATATTTAGGTTTCCCTCTGTTCTCTCCTATATAGATAGATGAATATGGAACTCTAAATCCAACATGGTGTGTAGTAGCTCTTTGAAACTTGACAAAATAAAGGAGTTCTCAGTTTTGACTCTATGGTTTGTTTCCTCTTTAAGTAGCCCTAAGAACAGACTATGGAAAAGCACTTTCATTGAGAGGGGTTGCCAAGCTTCTAAGAATTAACGATTTTCCGATTTTCCAACAAATATTTTTCACCCAATCATGATGATCCTTGGTGGTAATGTTCAGTTCACAAATCCCACTTGAATCACCAAATTTTGTTCTTCTAGGTTGAAGCGTTCGTCTACAGTAGCAGTTTTTATATTTAGGTTTCCCTCTGCTCTCTCCTATATAGATAGATGAATTTGGAACTCTAAATACAACATGGTTTGTAGTAGCTCTTTGAAACTTGAGAAAATAAAGGAGTTCTCAGTTTTGTCTCTATTTTTTGTTTCCTATTCAAGTAGCCCTATGCACAGACTGTGGAAAAGCACTTTCATTGAGAGGGGTTGCCAAGCTTCTAAGAATTAACGAGTTTCCGAAATACCAGCAAATATTTTTTCACCCAATCTTGATGATACTTTGTGGTAATGATCAGTTCACCAATCCCACTTGGCTCACCAAATTTTGTTCTTCTATGTTGAAGCGTTCGTCTACAGTGTCAGTTTTTATATTTAGGTTTCCTTCTGTTCTCTCCTATATAGTTAGATGAATTTGGAACTCTAAATCCAACATGGTTCGTAGTAGCTCTTTGAAACTTGACAAAATAAAGGAGTTCTCAGTTTTGTCTCTATGGTTTGTTTCCTATTCAAGTAGCCCAAGGCACAGACTGTGGAAAAGCACTTTCATCGAGAGGGGTTGCCACGCTTCTAAGAATTAACGAGTTTCCGAAATACCAGCAAATATTTTTTTTAACCAATCTTGATGATACTTGGTGGTAATGATCAGTACACAAATCCCACTTGGCTCATCAAAATTTGTTCTTCTAGGTTGAAGCATTCGTCTACAGTAGCAGTTTTTATATTGAGGTTTCCCTCTGCTCTCTCCTATATAGATAGATGAATTTGGAACTCTAAATCCAACCTGGTTTGTAGTAGGTCTTTGAAACTTGACAAAATAAAGGAGTTCTCCGTTTTGTCTCAATGGTTTGTTTCCTCTTCAAGTAGCCCTAGGCACAGTCTGTGGAAAAGCACTTTCATTGAGAGGGGTTGCCAAGCTTCTAGAAATTAACGAGTTTCCGAAATATGAGCAAACACTTTTTCACCCAATCTTGATGATACTTGGTGGTAATGATTAGAACACAAATCCCACTTGGCTCACCAAAATTTGTTCTTCTAGGTTGAAGCGTTCGTCTACAGTAGCAGTTTTTATATTTATGTTTCGCTCTGCTCAATCCTATATAGATAGATGAATTTGGAACTATAATCCAACATGGTTCGTAGAAGCTCTTTGAAACTTGACAAAATAAAGGAGTTCTCAGTTTTGTAGCTATGGTTTGTTTCCTCTTCAAGTATCCCTAGGCACAGACTGTGGAAAAGCAATTTCATTGAGAGGGATTTCCAAGCTTCTAAGAATTAACGAGTTTCCGAAATACCAGCTAATATTTTTTCACCCAATCTTGATGATACTTGGTGATAATGATCAGTACAAAAATCCCACTTGGCTCACCAAATTTTGTTCTTCTAGATTGAAGCGTTCGTCTACAGAAGCAGTTTTTATATTTAGGTTTCCCTCTGCTCTCTCCTATATAGATAGATTAATTTGGAACTCTAAATCCAACATGGTTCGTAGTAGCTCTTTGAATCTTGACAAAATAAAGGAGTTCTCAGTTTTGTCTCTATGGTTTGTTTCCTCTTCAAGTAGCCCTAGGCAAAGACAGTTGAAAATTACTTTAATTGAGAAGGGTTGCCAAGCTTCTAAGAATTAACCAGTTTCCGAAATACCAGCAAAAATTTTTTCACCTAATCTTGATGATACTTGGTGGTAATGATCAGTACACAAATCCCACTTGGCTCACCAAATTTTGTTCTTCTAGGTTGAAGCGTTCGTCTACAGTAGCAGTTTTTATATTTAGGTTTCCCTCTGTTCTCTCCTATATACAGAGATGAATTTGAAACTCTAAATCCAACATGGTTCGTATTAGCTCTTGGAAACTTGACAATATAAAGGAGTTCTCTGTTTTTCTCTATGATTTGTTTCCTTTTCAAGTAGCCCCAGGCACAGACTGTGGAAAAGCACTTTCATCGAGACGGGCTACCAAGCTTCTAAGAATTAACAAGTTTCCGATATTCCAGCAAATATTTTTTTACCCAATCTTGATGATCCGTAGTGGTAATGATCAGTACATAGCTCCAACTTGGCTCACCAAATTTTGTTCTTCTAGGTTGAAGCGTTCGTCTACAGTAGCAGTTTTTATATTTAGGTTTCCCTCTGTTCTCTCCTATATAGATAGATGAATTTGGAACTCTAAATCCAACATGGTGTGTAGTAGCTCTTTGAAACTTGACAAAATAAAGGAGTTCTCAGTTTTGTCTATATGGTTTGTTTCCCATTCAAGTAGCCCAAGGCACAGACTGTGGAAAAGCACTTTCATCGAGAAGGGTTGCCAACCTCCTAAGAATTAACGAGTTTCCGAAATACCAGCAAATATTTTTTCACCAAATCTTCAAGATACTTGGTGGTAATGATCAGTACACAAATCCCACTTGGCTCACGAAATTTTGTTCTTCTAGGTTGAAGCGTTCGTGTACAGTAGCAGTTTTTATATTTAGGTTTCCTCTGTTCTCTCCTATATAGATAGATGAATATGGAACTCTAAATCCAACATGGTGTGTAGTAGCTCTTGAAACTTGACAAAATAAAGGAGTTCTCAGTTTTGACTCTATGGTTTGTTTCCTCTTTAAGTAGCCCTAAGAACAGACTATGGAAAAGCACTTTCATTGAGAGGGGTTGCCAAGCTTCTAAGAATTAACGATTTTCCGATTTTCCAACAAATATTTTTCACCCAATCATGATGATCCTTGGTGGTAATGTTCAGTTCACAAATCCACTTGAATCACCAAATTTTGTTCTTCTAGGTTGAAGCGTTCGTCTACAGTAGCAGTTTTTATATTTAGGTTTCCCTCTGCTCTCTCCTATATAGATAGATGAATTTGGAACTCTAAATACAACATGGTTTGTAGTAGCTCTTTGAAACTTGAGAAAATAAAGGAGTTCTCAGTTTTGTCTCTATTTTTTGTTTCCTATTCAAGTAGCCCTATGCACAGACTGTGGAAAAGCACTTTCATTGAGAGGGGTTGCCAAGCTTCTAAGAATTAACGAGTTTCCGAAATACCAGCAAATATTTTTTCACCCAATCTTGATGATACTTTGTGGTAATGATCAGTTCACCAATCCCACTTGGCTCACCAAATTTTGTTCTTCTATGTTGAAGCGTTCGTCTACAGTGTCAGTTTTTATATTTAGGTTTCTTCTGTTCTCTCCTATATAGTTAGATGAATTTGGAACTCTAAATCCAACATGGTTCGTAGTAGCTCTTTGAAACTTGACAAAATAAAGGAGTTCTCAGTTTTGTCTCTATGGTTTGTTTCCTATTCAAGTAGCCCAAGGCACAGACTGTGGAAAAGCACTTTCATCGAGAGGGGTTGCCACGCTTCTAAGAATTAACGAGTTTCCGAAATACCAGCAAATATTTTTTTTAACCAATCTTGATGATACTTGGTGGTAATGATCAGTACACAAATCCCACTTGGCTCACCAAATTTTGTTCTTCCAGGTTGAAGCGTTCGTCTACAGTAGCAGTTTTTATATTTAGGTTTCCCTCTGCTCTCTCCTATATAGATAGATGAATTTGGAACTTTAAATACAACATGGTTCGTAGTAGCTCTTTGAAACTTGACAAAATAAAGGTGTTCTCAGTTTTGTCTCTATGGTTGTTTCCTCTTCAAGTAGCCCTAGGCACAGACTGTGGAAAAGCACTTTCATTGAGAAATGTTGCCAAACTCCTAAGAATTAACGAGTTTCCGAAATACCAGCAAATATTTTTTCACCCAATCTTGATGATACTTGGTGTAATGATCAGTACACAAATCCCACTTGGCTCACCAAATTATGATCTTCTAGGTTGAAGCGTTCGTCAACAGTAGCAGTTTTTATATTTAGGTTTCCTTCTGTTCTCTCCTATATAGTTAGATGATTTTGTAACTCTAAATCCAACATGGTTTGAAGTAGCTCTTGGAAACTTGACAATACAAAGGAGTTCTCAGTTTTTTCTCTATAGTTTGTTTCATTTTAAAGAAGCCCTATGCACAGACTGTTGAAAAGCACTGTCATCGAGAGGGTTTCCAAGCTTCTAAGAATTAACGAGTTTCCGATTTTCCAGCAAATATTTTTCACCCAATCATGATGATCCTTGGTGGTAATGATCAGTTCACAAATCCCACTTGGCTCACCAAATTTTGTTCTTCTAGGTTGAAGCGTTCGTCTACAGTAGCAGTTTTTATATTTAGGTTTCCCTCTGCTCTCTCCTATATAGATAGATGGATTTGGAACTCTAAATCCAACATGGTTCGTAATAGCTCTTTGAAACTTGACAAAATAAAAGAGTTCTCAGTTTTGTCTCTATGGTGTGTGTCCTATTCAAGTAGCCCAAGGCACAGACTGTGGAAAAGCACTTTTATCGAGAGGGGTTGCCACGCTTCTAAGAATTAACGAGTTTCCGAAATACCAGCAAATATTTTTTTAACCAATCTTGATGATGCTTGGTGGTAATGATCAGTACACAAATCCCACTTTGCTCACCAAAATTTGTTCTTCTAGGTTGAAGCGATCGTCTACAGTAGCAGTAGCAGTTTTTATATTGAGGTTTCCCTCTGCTCTCTCCTATACAGATAGATGAATTTGGAACTCTAAATCCAACCTGGTTTGTAGTAGGTCTTTGAAACTTGACAAAATAAAGGAGTTCTCCGTTTTGTCTCAATGGTTTGTTTCCTCTTCAAGTAGCCCTAGGCACAGTCTGTGGAAAAGCACTTTCGTTGAGAGGGGTTGCCAAGCTTCTAAGAATTAACGAGTTTCCGAAATATGAGCAAACACTTTTTCACCCAATCTTGATGATACTTGGTGGTAATGATTAGAACACAAATCCCACTTGGCTCACCAAAATTTGTTCTTCTAGGTTGAAGCGTTCGTCTACAGTAGCAGTTTTTATATTTATGTTTCGCTCTGCTCAATCCTATATAGATAGATGAATTTGGAACTATAATCCAACATGGTTCGTAGAAGCTCTTTGAAACTTGACAAAATAAAGGAGTTCTCAGTTTTGTAGCTATGGTTTGTTTCCTCTTCAAGTATCCCTAGGAACAGACTGTGGAAAAGCAATTTCATTGAGAGGGATTTCCAAGCTTCTAAGAATTAACGAGTTTCCGAAATACCAGCTAATATTTTTTCACCCAATCTTGATGATACTTGGTGATAATGATCAGTACAAAAATCCCACTTGGCTCACCAAATTTTGTTCTTCTAGGTTGAAGCGTTCGTCTACAGAAGCAGTTTTTATATTTAGGTTTCCCTCTGCTCTCTCCTATATAGATAGATTAATTTGGAACTCTAAATCCAACATGATTCGTAGTAGCTCTTTGAATCTTGACAAAATAAAGGAGTTCTCAGTTTTGTCTCTATGGTTTGTTTCCTCTTCAAGTAGCCCTAGGCAAAGACAGTTGAAAATTACTTTAATTGAGAAGGGTTGCCAAGCTTCTAAGAATTAACCAGTTTCCGAAATACCAGCAAAAATTTTTTCACCTAATCTTGATGATACTTGGTGGTAATGATCAGTACACAAATCCCACTTGGCTCACCAAATTTTGTTCTTCTAGGTTGAAGCGTTCGTCTACAGTAGCAGTTTTTTATATTTAGGTTTCCCTCTGTTCTCTCCTATATACAGAGATGAATTTGAAACTCTAAATCCAACATGGTTCGTATTAGCTCTTGGAAACTTGACAATATAAAGGAGTTCTCTGTTTTTTCTCTATGGTTTGTTTCCTTTTCAAGTAGCCCCAGGCAAAGACTGTGGAAAAGCACTTTCATCGAGACGGGCTACCAAGCTTCTAAGAATTAACAAGTTTCCGATATTCCAGCAAATATTTTTTTACCCAATCTTGATGATCCGTAGTGGTAATGATCAGTACATAGCTCCAACTTGGCTCACCAAATTTTGTTCTTCTAGGTTGAAGCGTTCGTCTACAGTAGCAGTTTTTATATTTAGGTTTCCCTCTGTTCTCTCCTATATAGATAGATGAATTTGGAACTCTAAATCCAACATGGTGTGTAGTAGCTCTTTGAAACTTGACAAAATAAAGGAGTTCTCAGTTTTGTCTCTATGGTTTGTTTCCTATTCAAGTAGCCCAAGGCACAGACTGTGGAAAAGCACTTTCATCGAGAAGGGTTGCCAACCTCCTAAGAATTAACGAGTTTCCGAAATACCAGCAAATATTTTTTCACCAAATCTTCAAGATACTTGGTGGTAATGATCAGTACACAAATCCCACTTGGCTCACGAAATTTTGTTCTTCTAGATTGAAGCGTTCGTGTACAGTAGCAGTTTTTATATTTAGGTTTCCCTCTGTTCTCTCCTATATAGATAGATGAATATGGAACTCTAAATCCAACATGGTGTGTAGTAGCTCTTTGAAACTTGACAAAATAAAGGAGTTCTCAGTTTTGACTCTATGGTTTGTTTCCTCTTTAAGTAGCCCTAAGAACAGACTATGGAAAAGCACTTTCATTGAGAGGGGTTGCCAAGCTTCTAAGAATTAACGAGTTTCCGATTTTCCAACAAATATTTTTCACCCAATCATGATGATCCTTGGTGGTAATGTTCAGTTCACAAATCCCACTTGAATCACCAAATTTTGTTCTTCTAGGTTGAAGCGTTCGTCTACAGTAGCAGTTTTTATATTTAGGTTTCCCTCTGCTCTCTCCTATATAGATAGATGAATTTGGAACTCTAAATACAACATGGTTTGTAGTAGCTCTTTGAAACTTGAGAAAATAAAGGAGTTCTCAGTTTTGTCTCTATTTTTTGTTTCCTATTCAAGTAGCCCTATGCACAGACTGTGGAAAAGCACTTTCATTGAGAGGGGTTGCCAAGCTTCTAAGAATTAACGAGTTTCCGAAATACCAGCAAATATTTTTCACCCAATCTTGATGATACTTTGTGGTAATGGTCAGTTCACCAATCCCACTTGGCTCACCAAATTTTGTTCTTCTATGTTGAAGCGTTCGTCTACAGTGTCAGTTTTTATATTTAGGTTTCCTTCTGTTCTCTCCAATATAGTTAGATGAATTTGGAACTCTAAATCCAACATGGTTTGAAGTAGCTCTTGGAAACTTGACAATACAAAGGAGTTCTCAGTTTTTTCTCTATAGTTTGTTTCATTTTCAAGTAGCCCTAGGCACAGACTGTTGAAAAGCACTGTCATCGAGAGGGTTGCCAAGCTTCTAAGAATTAACGAGTTTCCCATTTTCCAGCAAATATTTTTCACCCAATCATGATGATCCTTGGTGGTAATGATGAGTTCACAAATCCCACTTGGCTCACCAAATTTTGTTCTTCTAGGTTGAAGCGTTCGTCTACAGTAGCAGTTTTTATATTTAGGTTTCCCTCTGCTCTCTCTTATATAGATAGATGGATTTGGAACTCTAAATCCAACATGGTTCGTAGTAGCTCTTTCAAACTTGACAAAATAAAGGAGTTCTCAGTTTTGTCTCTATGGTTTGTGTCCTATTCAAGTAGCCCAAGGCACAGACTGTGGAAAAGCACTTTTATCGAGAGGGGTTGCCACGCTTCTAAGAATTAATGAGTTTCCGAAATACCAGCAAATAATTTTTTAACCAATCTTGATGATACTTGGTGGTAATGATCAGTACACAAATTCCACTTGGGTCACCAAAATTTGTTCTTTTAGGTTGAAGCGTTCGTCTACAGTAGCAGTTTTTATATTGAGGTTTCCCTCTGCTCTCTCCTATATAGATAGATGAATTTGGAACTCTAAATCCAACCTGGTTTGTAGTAGGTCTTTGAAACTTGACAAAATAAAGAGTTCTCCGTTTTGTCTCAATGGTTTGTTTCCTCTTCAAGTAGCCCTAGGCACAGTCTGTGGAAAAGCACTTTCATTGAGAGGGGTTGCCAAGCTTCTAAGAATTAACGAGTTTCCGAAATATGAGCAAACACTTTTTCACCCAATCTTGATGATACTTGGTGGTAATGATTAGAACACAAATCCGACTTGGCTCACCAAAATTTGTTCTTCTAGGTTGAAGCGTTCGTCTACAGTAGCAGTTTTTATATTTATGTTTCGCTCTGCTCAATCCTATATAGATAGATGAATTTGGAACTATAATCCAACATGGTTCGTAGAAGCTCTTTGAAACTTGACAAAATAAAGGAGTTCTCAGTTTTGTAGCTATGGTTTGTTTCCTCTTCAAGTATCCCTAGGCACAGACTGTGGAAAAGCAATTTCATTGAGAGGGATTTCCAAGCTTCTAAGAATTAACGAGTTTCCGAAATACCAGCTAATATTTTTTCACCCAATCTTGATGATACTTGGTGATAATGATCAGTACAAAAATCCCACTTGGCTCACCAAATTTTGTTCTTCTAGGTTGAAGCGTTCGTCTACAGTAGCAGTTTTTATATTTAGGTTTCCCTCTGCTCTCTCCTATATAGATAGATGAATTTGGAACTCTAAATACAACATGGTTTGTAGTAGCTCTTTGAAACTTGAGAAAATAAAGGAGTTCTCAGTTTTGTCTCTATTTTTTGTTTCCTATTCAAGTAGCCCTATGCACAGACTGTGGAAAAGCACATTCATTGAGAGGGGTTGCCAAGCTTCTAAGAATTAACGAGTTTCCGAAATACCAGCAAATATTTTTTCACCCAATCTTGATGATACTTTGTGGTAATGATCAGTTCACCAATCCCACTTGGCTCACCAAATTTTGTTCTTCTATGTTGAAGCGTTCGTCTACAGTGTCAGTTTTTATATTTAGGTTTCCTTCTGTTCTCTCCTATATAGTTAGATGAATTTGGAACTCTAAATCCAACATGGTTTGAAGTAGCTCTTGGAAACTTGACAATACAAAGGAGTTCTCAGTTTTTTCTCTATAGTTTGTTTCATTTTCAAGTAGCCCTAGGCACAGACTGTTGAAAAGCACTGTCATCGAGAGCGTTGCCAAGCTTCTAAGAATTAACGAGTTTCCGATTTTCCAGCAAATATTTTTCACCCAATCATGATGATCCTTGGTGGTAATGATGAGTTCACAAATCCCACTTGGCTCACCAAATTTTGTTCTTCTAGGTTGAAGCGTTCGTCTACAGTAGCAGTTTTTATATTTAGGTTTCCCTCTGCTCTCTCTTATATAGATAGATGGATTTGGAACTCTAAATCCAACATGGTTCGTAGTAGCTCTTTGAAACTTGACAAAATAAAGGAGTTCTCAGTTTTGTCTCTATGGTTTGTGTCCTATTCAAGTAGCCCAAGGCACAGACTGTGGAAAAGCACTTTTATCGAGAGGGGTTGCCACGCTTCTAAGAATTAATGAGTTTCCGAAATACCAGCAAATAATTTTTTAACCAATCTTGATGATACTTGGTGGTAATGATCAGTACACAAATCCCACTTGGCTCACCAAAATTTGTTCTTTTAGGTTGAAGCGTTCGTCTACAGTAGCAGTTTTTATATTGAGGTTTCCCTCTGCTCTCTCCTATATAGATAGATGAATTTGGAACTCTAAATCCAACCTGGTTTGTAGTAGGTCTTTGAAACTTGACAAAATAAAGGAGTTCTCCGTTTTGTCTCAATGGTTTGTTTCCTCTTCAAGTAGCCCTAGGCACAGTCTGTGGAAAAGCACTTTAATTGAGAGGGGTTGCCAAGCTTCTAAGAATTAACGAGTTTCCGAAATACGAGCAAACACTTTTTCACCCAATCTTGATGATACTTGGTGGTAATGATTAGAACACAAATCCCACTTGGCTCACCAAAATTTGTTCTTCTAGGTTGAAGCGTTCGTCTACAGTAGCAGTTTTTATATTTAGGTTTTCCTCTGCTCACTCCTGTATAGATAAATGAAATTGGAACTCTAAATCCTACATGGTTCGTAGAAGCTCTTTGAAACTTGACAAAATAAAGGAGTTCTCAGTTTTGTCTCTATGGTTTGTTTCCTCTTCAAGGAGCCCTAGGCACAGACTGTGGAAAAGCACTTTCATCGAGAGGGGTTGCCAAGCTTCTAAGAAATAACTAGTTTCCCAAATACCAGCAAATATTTTTTCACCCAATCTTGATGATACTTGGTGGTAATGATCAGAACAGAAATCCCACTTGGCTCACCAAATTTTGTTCTTCTAGGTTGAAGCGTTCATCTGCAGTAGTAGTTTTTATATTTAGTTTTCCCTCTGTTCTCTCCTATATAGATAGATGAATTTGGAACTCTAAATGCAACATGGTTTGCAGTAGCTCTTTTAAACTTTACAAAATAGAGGAGTTCTCAGTTTTGTCTCTATGGTTTGTTTCCTCTTCAAGAAGCCCTAGGCACAGACTGTGGAATAGCACTTTCATTGAGAGGGGTTGCCAAGCGTCTAAGAATTAACGAGTTTCCGAAATACCAGCAAAAATTTTTTCACCTAATCTTGATGATACTTGGTGGTAATGATAAGTACACAAATCCCACTTGGCTCACCAAATTTTGTTCTTCTAGGTTGAAGCATTCGTCTACAGTAGCAGTTTTTATATTTAGGTTTCCCTCTGTTCTCTCCTATATACAGAGATGAATTTGAAACTCTAAATCCAACATGGTTCGTATTAGCTCTTGGAAACTTGACAATATAAAGGAGTTCTCTGTTTTTTCTCTATGGATTGTTTCCTTTTCAAGTAGCCCCAGGCACAGACTGTGGAAAAGCACTTTCATCGAGACGGGCTACCAAGCTTCTAAGAATTAATAAGTTTCCGATATTCCAGCAAATATTTTTTTGCCCAATCTTGATGATCCGTAGTGGTAATGATCAGTACATAGCTCCAACTTGGCTCACCAAATTTTGTTCTTCTAGGTTGAAGCGTTCGTCTACAGTAGCAGTTTTTATATTTAGGTTTCCCTCTGTTCTCTCCTATATAGATAGATGAATTTGGAACTCTAAATCCAACATGGTGTGTAGTAGCTCTTTGAAAATTGACAAAATAAAAGAGTTCTCAGTTTTGTCTCTATGGTTTGTTTCCTCTTTAAGTAGCCCTAAGCACAAACTGTGGAAAAGCACTTTCATTGAGAGGGGTTGCCAACTTCTAAGAATTATCGAGTTTACGAAATACCAGCAAATATTTTTTCACCAAATCTTCAAGATACTTGGTGGTAATGATCAGTACACAAATCCCACTTGGCTCACGAAATTTTGTTCTTCTAGGTTGAAGCGTTCGTGTACAGTAGCAGTTTTTATATTTAGGTTTCCCTCTGTTCTCTCCTATATAGATAGATGAATATGGAACTCTAAATCCAACATGGTGTGTAGTAGCTCTTTGAAACTTGACAAAATAAAGGAGTTCTCAGTTTTGTCTCTATGGTTTGTTTCCTCTTTAAGTAGCCCTAAGCACAGACTGTGGAAAAGCACTTTCATTGAGAGGGGTTGCCAAGCCTCTAAGAATTATCGAGTTTACGAAATACCAGCAAATATTTTTTCACCAAATCTTCAAGATACTTGGTGGTAATGATCAGTACACAAATCCCACTTGGCTCACGAAATTTTGTTCTTCTAGGTTGAAGCGTTCGTGTACAGTAGCAGTTTTTATATTTAGGTTTCCCTCTGTTCTCTCCTATATAGATAGATGAATTTGGAACTCTAAATACAACATGGTTTGTAGTAGCTCTTTGAAACTTGACAAAATAAAGGAGTTCTCAGTTTTGTCTCTATTTTTTGTTTCCTATTCAAGTAGCCCTATGCACAGACTGTGGAAAAGCACTTTCATTGAGAGGGGTTGCCAAGCTTCTAAGAATTAACGAGTTTCCGAAATACCAGCAAATATTTTTTCACCCAATCTTGATGATTCATTGTGGTAATGTTCAGTTCACCAATCCCACTTGGCTCACCAAATTTTGTTCTTCTATGTTGAAGCGTTCGTCTACAGTGTCAGTTTTTATATTTAGGTTTCCCTCTGTTGTCTCCTATATAGATAGCTGAATTTGGAACTCTAAATCCAACATGGTTCATAGTAGCTCTTTGAAACTTGACAAAATAAAGGAGTTCTCTGTTTTATCTCTATGGTTTGTTTCCTCTTCAAGTAGCCCTAGGCACAGACTGTGGAAAAGCACTTTCATTGAGAGGGGTTGCCAAGCTTCTAAGAATTAATGAGTTTCCGAAATACCAGCAAATATTTTTTCACCCATTCTTGATGATACTTGGTGGTAATGATCAGTACACAAATCCCACTTGACTCACGAAATTTTGTTCTTCTAGGTTGAAGCGATCGTCTACAATAGCAGTTTTTATATTTAGGTTTCGCTCTGCGCTCTCCTATATAGACAGATGAATTTGGAACTATATATCCAACATGGTTTTTAGTAGCTCTTTGAAACTTGACAAAATAAAGGAGTTTTCAGTTTTGTCTCTATGGTTTGTTTCCTCTTTAAGTAGCCCTAAGCACAGACTGTGGAAAAGCACTTTCATTGAGAGGGGTTGCCAAGCTTCTAAGAATTAACGAGTTTCCGAAATACCAGCAAATATTTTTTCACCCAATCTTGATGATACTCGGTGGTAATGATCAGTACACAAATCCCACTTGGCTCACCAAATTTTGTTCTTCTAGGTTGAAGTGTTCGTCTACAGTAGCAGTTTTTATATTTAGGTTTCCCTCTGCTCTCTCTTATATAGATACATGAATTTGGAACTCTAAATCCATTATGGTTCGTAGTAGCTCTTTGAATCTTGACAAAATAAAGGAGTTCTCAGTTTTGTCTCTATGGTTTGTTTCCTCTTCAAGTAACCCTAGGCACAGACAGTTGAAAAGTACTTTCATTGAGAAGGATTGCCAAACTTCTAAGAATTAATTAGTGCGAAATACCAGCAAAAACTC
>NW_027517260.1:0-46242 GCF_048772815.1 Callospermophilus lateralis
GATTCTCTGTGGTAATGATCAGTTCACTAAGTCCACTTGGCCTGCCCCAATTTCACTCTTCTAGGTTGAAGCGTTCGATTCCAGTAAGAGTTTGAGTTTTTAGGTTTCACTCTGTTTTCTCCTATATAGATAAGATGTTTTGGGAACTCTAAATGAAACACGGTTGTGCTAGCTCTTTGAAAATTGACAAATAGAGTGGTTTTAGGTTCTGTCTCCATGGTTTGTTTTTTCTTGAAGCAGCCCTAACTAGAGACTGCTAAGTACACTTTCATTGGAAAGGTGTTGCCAAGCGTCCAAAAGCACTGGTTTCTGAAATGTCGGCAAACATTTTTTCACCCAATCTTGATGATTCTCTGTGGTAATGATCAGTTCACTAAGCCCACTTGGCTGCCCAATATTCACTCTTCTAGGTTGAAGCGTTCGTTTCCAATAAGAGTTTGAATTTTTAGGTTTCACTCTGTTTTCTCCTATATAGATAGACGTGTTGGGAACTCTAAATGAAACACGGTTTGTGCTAGCTCTTGAAAATTGACAAAATAAAGTAGTTTTAGGTTCTGTCTCAAAGGTTGTTTCCTCTTGAAGCAGCCCTAAGCAGAGCCTGCCTAAAGACATTTTCATTGGAAGGTGTGCCAAGCGTCCAAAAGTACTGGTTTTTCTGAAATCTCGGCAAACCTTTTTTCACCCAATCTTGATGAGACATTGTGGTAGTGATCAGTTCACTAAGTCCACTTGGCTGCCCAATTTTCCACTCTTCTAGGTTGAAGCGTTCGTTTCCAATAAGAGTTTGAATTTTTAGGTTTCACTTGTTTTTCCTTATATAGATAGATGTGTTGGGAACTCTAAATGAAACACGGTTTGTGCTAGCTCTTTGAAAATTGACAAAATAAAGTAGTTTTCGGTTCTGTCTCTATGGTTTGTTTCCTCTTGAAGCAGCCTAACTGGAGACTGCCTAAATACACTTTCATTGGAAACGTGTGCCAAGCGTCCAAAAGTACTGGTTTTCTGAAAATCACGGCAAACATTTTTTCACCCAATCTGGATGATTCTCTGTGGTAGTGATCAGTTCACTAAGTCAACTTGGCTTCCCAATTTTCACTCTTCTAGGTTGAAGCGTTCGTTCCAGTAAGAGTTTGAATTTTTAGGTTTCACTCTGTTTCTCCTATATAGATAGATGTGTTGGGAACTCTAAATGAAACACGGTTTGTGCTAGCTCTTTGAAAATTGACAAATAAATAGTTCTAAGTTCTGTCTCTAAGGTTTGTTTCCTCTTGAAGCAGCCCTAAGCAGAGACTGCCTAAGGACATTTTCATTGGAAAGGTGTGCCAAGCGTCCAAAAGTACTGTTTTCTGAAATCTCGGCAAACATTTTTTCACCCAATATTGATGATTCCTTGTGGTAGTGATCAGTTCACTAAGCCACTTGGCTGCCAAATTTTCACTCTTCTAGGTTGAAGCGTGTGTTTCCAGTAAGAGTTTGAATTTTTAGGTTTCACTGTGTTTTCTCCTATATAGATAGATGGGTTGGGAACTCTAAATGAAACACGGCTTGTGGCTAGCTCTTTGAAAATTGACAAAATAAAGTAGATTTAGGTTCTGTCTCTATGGTTTGTTTCCTCTTGAAGCAGCCCTAAGCAGAGCCTGCCTAAAGAATTTCATTGGAAAAGGTGTGCCAAGCGTCCAAAAGTACTGGTTTTCTGAATCTCGGCAAACATTTTTTCACCCAATATTGATGATTCTCTGTGGTAATGATCAGTTCACTAAGTCCACTTGGCTGCCCAATTTCACTCTTCTAGGTTGAAGCGTTCGTTTCCAGTAAGAGTTTGAATTTTTAGGTTTCACTCTGTTTCTCCTATATAGATAGATGTGTAGGAAACTCTAAATGAAACCGGTTGTGCTAGCTCTTTGAAAATTGAACAAATAAAGTAGTTCTAAGTTCTGTCTCTAAGGTTTGTTTCCTCTTGAAGCAGCCCTAAGCAGAGCCTGCCTAAAGACATTTTCATTGGAAAGGTGTGCCAAGCGTCCAAAAGTACTGGTTTTCTGAAATCTCGGCAAACCTTTTTCACCCAATCTTGATGAGACATTGTGGTAGTGATCAGTTCACTAAGTCCACTTGGCTGCCCATTTTTCACTCTTCTAGGTGAAGCGTTCGATTCCAGTAAGAGTTTGAATTTTTAGGTTTCACTCTGTTTTCTCCTATATAGATAGATGTTTTGGAACTCTAAATGAAACACGGTTTGTGCTAGCTCTTTGAAAATTGACAAAATAGAGTGGTTTTAGGTTCTGTCTCCATGGTTTGTTTTTCTTGAAGCAGCCCTAACTAGAGACTGCCTAAGTACACTTTCATTGGAAAGGTGTGCCAAGCGTCCAAAAGCACTGGTTTTCTGAAATGTCGGCAAACATTTTTTCACCCAATCTTGATGATTCTCTGTGGTAATGATCAGTTCACTAAGCCCACTTGGCTGCCCAATATTCACTCTTCTAGGTTGAAGCGTCGTTTCCAATAAGAGTTTGAATTTTTAGGTTTCACTCTGTTTTCTCCTATATAGATAGATGTGTTGGGAACTCTAAATGAAACACGGTTTGTGCTAGCTCTTGAAAATTGAAAAATTAAAGTACTTCTAAGTTCTGTCTCAAAGGTTGTTTCCTCTTGAAGCAGCCGTAAAGAAGAGCCTGCCTAAAGACATTTTCATTGGAAAGGTGTGCCATGCGTCCAAAAGTACTGGTTTTCTGAAATCTCGGCAAACCTTTTTTTCACCCAATCTTGATGAGAACATTGTGGTAGTGATCAGTTCACTAAGTCACTTGGCTGCCCAATTTCACTCTTCTAGGTTGAAGCGTTCGTTTCCAATAAGAGTTTGAATTTTTAGGTTTCACTCTGTTTTTTCCTATATAGATAGATGTGTTGGGAACTCTAAATGAAACACAGTTTGTGCTAGCTCTTTGAAAATTGACAAAAGTAAAGTAGTTTTAGGTTCTGTCTCTATGGTTTGTTTCCTCTTGAAGCAGCCCTAAGCAGAGACTGCCTAAAGACATTTTCATTGGAAAGGGGTGCCAAGCGTCCAAAAGTACTGGTTTTCTGAAATCACGGCAAACGTTTTTTCACCCAATCTGGATGATTCTCTGTGGTAGTGATCAGTTCACTAAGTCAACTTGGCTTCCCAATTTTCACTCTTCTAGGTTGAAGCGTTCGTTCCAGTAAGAGTTTGAATTTTAGGTTTCACTCTGTTTCTCCTATATAGATAGATGTGTTGGGAACTCTAAATGAAACACGGTTTGTGCTAGCTCTTTGAATTTGACAAAATAAATAGTTCTAAGTTCTGTCTCTAAGGTTTGTCTTCCTCTTGAAGCAGCCCTAAGCAGAGACTGCCTAAAGACATTTTCATTGGAAAGGGGTGCCAAGCGTCCAAAAGTACTGGTTTTCTGAAATCTCGGCAAACATTTTTTCACCCAATATGATGATTTTCTGTGGTAGTGATCAGTTCACTAAGCCCACTTGGCTGCCAAATTTTCACTCTTCTAGGTTGAAGCGTGTGTTTCCAGTAAGACTTTGAATTTTTAGGTTTCACTGTGTTTCTCCTATAGATAGATAGATGGTTGGGAACTCTAAATGAAACACGGCTTGTGCTAGCTCTTTGAAAATTGACAAAATAAAGTAGATTTAGGTTCTGTCTCTATGGTTTGTTTCCTCTTGAAGCAGCCCTAAGCAGAGCCTGCCTAAAGAATTTTCATTGGAAGGTGTGCCAAGCGTCCAAAAGTAGTGGTTTTTCTGAATCTCGGCAAACATTTTTTCACCCAATATTGATGATTCTCTGTGGTAATGATCAGTTCACTAAGTCCACTTGGCTGCCCAATTTTCACTCTTCTAGGTTGAAGCGTTCGTTTCAGTAAGAGTTTGAATTTTTAGGTTTCACTCTGTTTTCTCCTATATAGATAGATGTGTTGGAAACTCTAAATGAAACACGGTTTGTGCTAGCTCTTTGAAAATTGACAAAATAAAGTAGTTCTAAGTTCTGTCTCTAGGTTTGTTTCCTCTTGAAGCAGCCCTAAGCAGAGCCTGCCTAAAGACATTTTCATTGGAAAGGTGTGCCAAGCGTCAAAAGTACTGGTTTTCTGAATCCTCGGCAAACCTTTTCACCCAATCTTGATGAGACATTGTGGTAGTGATCAGTTCACTAAGTCCACTTGGCTTCCCATTTTTCACTCTTCTAGGTTGAAGCGTTCGATTCCAGTAAGAGTTTGAGTTTTTAGGTTTCACTCTGTTTTCTCCTATATAGATAGATGTTTTGGGAACTCTAAATGAAACGCGGTTTGTGCTAGCTCTTTGAAAATTGACAAAATAGAGTGGTTTTAGGTTCTGTCTCCATGGTTTGTTTTTCTTGAAGCAGCCCTAACTAGAGACTGCCTAAGTACACTTTCATTGGAAAGGTGTGCCAAGCGTCCAAAAGCACTGGTTTTCTGAAATGTCGGCAAACATTTTTCACCAATCTTGATGATTCTCTGTGGTAATGATCAGTTCACTAAGCCCACTTGGCTGCCCAATATTCACTCTTCTAGGTTGAAGCGTTCGTTTTCCAATAAGAGTTTGAATTTTTAGGTTTCACTCTGTTTTCTCCTATATAGATAGATGTGTTGGGAACTCTAAATGAAACACGGTTTGTGCTAGCTCTTTGAAAATTGACAAAATAAAGTAGTTCTAAGTTCTGTCTCAAAGGTTGTTTCCTCTTGAAGCAGCCCTAAGCAGAGCCTGCCTAAAGACATTTTCATTGGAAAGGTGTGCCCAAGCGTCCAAAAGTACTGGTTTTTCTGAAATCTCGGCAAACCTTTTTTCACCCAATCTTGATGAGACATTGTGGTAGTGATCAGTTCACTAAGTCCACTTGGCTGCCCAATTTTCACTCTTCTAGGTTGAAGCGTTCGTTTCAATAAGAGTTTGAATTTTTAGGTTTCACTCTGTTTTTTCCTATATAGATAGATGTGTGGGAACTCTAAATGAAACACAGTTTGTGCTAGCTCTTTGAAAATTGACAAAATAAAGTAGTTTTAGGTTCTGTCTCTATGGTTTGTTTCCTCTTGAAGCAGCCCTAAGCAGAGACTGCCTAAAGACATTTTCATTGGAAAGGGGTGCCAAGCGTCCAAAAGTACTGGTTTTCTGAAATCACGGCAAACATTTTTTCACCCAATCTGGATGATTCTCTGTGGTAGTGATCAGTTCACTAAGTCAACTTGGCTTCCCAATTTTCACTCTTCTAGGTTGAAGCGTTCGTTTCCAGTAAGAGTTTGAATTTTTAGGTTTCACTCTGTTTTCTCCTATATAGATAGATGTGTTGGAAACTCTAAATGAAACACGGTTTGTGCTAGCTCTTGAAAATTGACAAAATAAATAGTTCTAAGTTCTGTCTCTAAGGTTTGTTTCCTCTTGAAGCAGCCCTAAGCAGAGACATGCCTAAAGACATTTTCATTGGAAAGGGGTGCCAAGCGTCCAAAGTACTGCTTTTCTGAAATCTCGGCAAACATTTTTTCACCCAATATTGATGATTTTCTGTGGTAGTGATCAGTTCACTAAGCCCACTTGGCTGCCAAATTTCACTCTTCTAGGTTGAAGCGTGTGTTTCCAGTAAGACTTTGAAATTTTTAGGTTTCACTGTGTTTTCTCCTATATAGATAGATGGGTTGGGAACTCTAAATGAAACACGGCTTGTGCTAGCTCTTTGAAAATGACAAAATAAAGTAGATTTAGGTTCTGTCTCTATGGTTTGTTCCTCTTGAAGCAGCCCTAAGCAGAGCCTGCCTAAAGAATTTTCATTGGAAAGGTGTGCCAAGCGTCCAAAAGTAGTGGTTTTCTGAAATCTCGGCAAACATTTTTCACCCAATATTGATGATTCTCTGTGGTAATGATCAGTTCACTAAGTCCACTTGGCTGCCCAATTTTCACTCTTCTAGGTTGAAGCGTTCGATTCCAGTAAGAGTTTGAGTTTTTAGGTTTCACTCTGTTTTCTCCTATATAGATAGATGTTTTGGGAACTCTAAATGAAACACGGTTTGTGCTAGCTCTTTGAAAATTGACAAAATAGAGTGGTTTCAGGTTCTGTCTCCATGGTTTGTTTTTCTTGAGGCAGCCCTAACTAGAGACTGCCTAAGTACACTTTCATTGGAAAGGTGTGCCAAGCGTCCAAAAGCACTGGTTTTCTGAAATGTCGGCAACATTTTTCTCACCCAATCTTGATGATTCTCTGTGGTAATGATCAGTTTCACTAAGCCCACTTGGCTGCCCAATATTCACTCTTCTAGGTTGAAGCCGTTCGTTTCCAATAAGAGTTTGAATTTTTAGTTTCACTCTGTTTTCTCCTATATAGATAGATGTGTTGGGAACTCTAAATGAAACACGGTTTGTGCTAGCTCTTTGAAAATTGACAAAATAAAGTAGTTCTAAGTTCTGTCTCTAAGGTTTGTTTCCTCTCGAAGCAGCCCTAAGCAGAGCCTGCCTAAAGACATTTTCATTGGAAAGGTGTGCCAAGCGTCCAAAGTACTGGTTTTCTGAAATCTCGGCAAACATTTTCACCAATCTTGATGAGACATTGTGGTAGTGATCAGTTCACTAAGTCCACTTGGCTGCCCATTTTTCACTCTTCTAGGTTGAAGCGTTCGATTCCAGTAAGAGTTTGAGTTTTTAGGTTTCACTCTGTTTTTCCTCTATAGATAGATGTTTTGGGAACTCTAAATGAAACACGGTTTGTGCTAGCTCTTTGAAATTGACAAATAGAGTGGTTTTAGGTTCTGTCTCCATGGTTTGTTTTTTCTGAAGCAGCCCTAACTAGAGACTGCCTAAGTACACTTTCATTGGAAAGGTGTGCCAAGCATCCAAAAGCACTGGTTTTCTGAAATGTCGGCAAACATTTTTTCACCCAATCTTGATGATTCTCTGTGGTAATGATCAGTTCACTAAGCCCACTTGGCTGCCCAATATTCACTCTTCTAGGTTGAAGCGTCGTTTCCAATAAGAGTTTGAATTTTTAGGTTTCACTCTGTTTTCTCCTATATAGATAGATTGTTGGGAACTCTAAATGAAACACGGTTTGTGCTAGCTCTTTGAAAATTTGACAAAATAAAGTAGTTCTAAGTTCTGTCTCAAAGGTTGTTTCCTCTTGAAGCAGCCCTAAGCAGAGCCTGCCTAAAGACATTTTCATTGGAAAGGTGTGCCAAGCGTCCAAAAGTACTTGTTTTCTGAAATCTCGGCAAACTTCTTTCACCCAATCTTGATGAGACATTGTGGTAGTGATCAGTTCACTAAGTCCACTTGGCTGCCCAATTTTCACTCTTCTAGGTTGAAGCGTTCGTTTCCAATAAGAGTTTGAATTTTTAGGTTTCACTCTGTTTTTTCCTATATAGATAGATGTGTTGGGAACTCTAAATGAAACACGGTTTGTGCTAGCTCTTTGAAAATTGACAAAATAAAGTAGTTTAGGTTCTGTCTCTATGGTTTGTTTCCTCTTGAAGCAGCCCTACTGGAGACTGCCTAAATACACTTTCATGGAAACGTGTGCCAAGCGTCCAAAAGTACTGGTTTTCTGAAATCACGGCAAACATTTTTTCACCCAATCTGGATGATTCTCTGTGGTAGTGATCAGTTCACTAAGTCAACTTGGCTTCCCAATTTCACTCTTCTAGGTTGAAGCGTTCGTTTCCAGTAAGAGTTTGAATTTTAGGTTTCACTCTGTTTCTCCTATATAGATAGATGTGTTGGGAACTCTAAATGAAACACGGTTTGTGCTAGCTCTTTGAAAATTGACAAAATAAATAGTTCTAAGTTCTGTCTCTAAGGTTTGTTTCCTCTTGAAGCAGCCCTAAGCAAAGACTGCCTAAAGACATTTTCATTGGAAAGGGGTGCCAAGCGTCCAAATTACTGGTTTTCTGAAATCTCGGCAAACATTTTTTCACCCAATATTGATGATTTTCTGTGGTAGTGATCAGTTCACAAGCCCACTTGGCTGCCAATTTTCACTCTTCTAGGTTGAAGCGTGTGTTTCCAGTAAGACTTTGAATTTTAGGTTTCACTGTGTTTTCTCCTATATAGATAGATGGGTTGGGAACTCTAAATGAAACACGGCTTGTGCTAGCTCTTTGAAAATTGACAAAATAGAGTGGTTTTAGGTTCTGTCTCCATGGTTTGTTTTTTCTTGAAGCAGCCCTAACTAGAGACTGCCTAAGTACACTTTCATTGGAAAGGTGTGCCAAGCGTCCAAAAGCACTGGTTTTCTGAAATGTCGGCAAACATTTTTTCACCCCTCTTGATGATTCTCTGTGGTAATGATCAGTTCACTAGCCCACTTGGCTGCCCAATATTCACTCTTCTAGGTTGAAGCGTTCGTTTCAATAGAGTTTGAATTTTAGGTTTCACTCTGTTTTCTCCTATATAGATAGATGTGTTGGGACTCTAAATGAAACACGGTTTGTGCTAGCTCTTTGAAATTGACAAAATAAAGTAGTTTTAGGTTCTGTCCCAAAGGTTGTTCCTCTTGAAGCAGCCCTAACCAGAGCCTGCCTAAAGACATTTCATTGGAAAGGTGTGCCAAGCATCCAAAAGTACTGGTTTTCTGAAATCTCGGCAAACATTTTTTACCCAATCTTGATGAGACATTGTGGTAGTGATCAGTTCACTAAGTCCACTTGGCTGCCCATTTTCACTCTTCTAGGTTGAAGCGTTCGTTTCCAATAAGAGTTTGAATTTTTAGGTTTCACTCTGTTTTTTCCTATATAGATAGATGGGTTGGGAACTCTAAATGAAACCGGCTTGTGCTAGCTCTTTGAAAATTGACAAAATAAAGTAGTTTTAGGTTCTGTCTCTATGGTTTGTTTCCTCTTGAAGCAGCCCTAAGCAGAGGCCTGCCTAAAGAATTTTCATTGGAAAGGTGTGCCAAGCGTCCAAAAGTAGTGGTTTTCTGAAATCTCGGCAAACATTTTTTCACCCAATATTGATGATTCTCTGTGGTAATGATCAGTTCACTAAGTCCACTTGGCTGCCCAATTTTCACTCTTCTAGGTTGAAGCGTTCGTTTCCAGTAAGAGTTGAATTTTTAGGTTTCACTCTGTTTTCTCCTATATAGATAGATGTGTTGGAAACTCTAATGAAACACGGTTTGTGCTAGCTCTTTGAAATTGAGAAAATAAAGTAGTTCTAAGTTCTGTCTCTAAGGTTTGTTTCCTCTTGAAGCAGCCCTAAGCAGAGCCTGCCTAAAGACATTTTCATTGGAAAGGTGTGCCAGCGTCCAAAGTACTGGTTTTCTGAAATCTCGGCAACATTTTTTCACCCAATCTGGATGATTCTCTGTGGTAGTGATCAGTTCACTAAGTCAACTTGGCTTCCCAATTTTCACTCTTCTAGGTTGAAGCGTTCGTTTCCAGTAAGAGTTTGAATTTTTAGGTTTCACTCTGTTTTCTCCTATATAGATAGATGTGTTGGGAACTCTAAATGAAACACGGTTTGTGCTAGCTCTTTGAAAATTGACAAAATAAATAGTTCTAAGTTCTGTCTCTAAGGTTTGTTTCCTCTTGAAGCAGCCCTAAGCAGAGACTGCCTAAAGACATTTTCATTGGAAAGGGGTGCCAAGCGTCCAAAATTACTGTTTTCTGAAATCTCGGCAACATTTTTCACCCAATATTGATGATTTTCTGTGGTAGTGATCAGTTCACTAAGCCCACTTGGCTGCCAAATTTTCACTCTTCTAGGTTGAAGCGTGTGTTTCCAGTAAGACTTTGAATTTTTAGGTTTCACTGTGTTTTCTCCTATATAGATAGATGGGTTTGGGAACTCTAAATGAAACACGGCTTGTGCTAGCTCTTTGAAATTGACAAAATAAAGTAGATTTAGGTTCTGTCTCTATGGTTTGTTTCCTCTTGAAGCAGCCCTAAGCAGAGCCTGCCTAAAGAATTTTCATTGGAAAGGTGTGCCAAGCGTCCAAAAGTAGTGGTTTTCTGAAATCTCGGCAAACATTTTTTCACCCAATATTGATGATTCTCTGTGGTAATGATCAGTTCACTAAGTCCACTTGGCTGCCCAATTTTCACTCTTCTAGGTTGAAGCGTTCGATTCCAGTAAGAGTTTGAGTTTTTAGGTTTCACTCTGTTTTCTCCTATATAGATAGATGTTTTGGGAACTCTAAATGAAACACGGTTTGTGCTAGCTCTTTGAAAATTGACAAATAGAGTGGTTTTAGGTTCTGTCTCCATGGTTTGTTTTTTCTTGAAGCAGCCCTAACTAGAGACTGCCTAAGTACACTTTCATTGGAAAGGTGT
This sequence comes from Callospermophilus lateralis, assembly GCF_048772815.1. Taxonomy (NCBI): domain Eukaryota; kingdom Metazoa; phylum Chordata; class Mammalia; order Rodentia; family Sciuridae; genus Callospermophilus; species Callospermophilus lateralis. The sequence goes on from NW_027517260.1 coordinate 10,290, forward strand.
GCCAAGCGTCCAAAGCACTGGTTTTCTGAAATGTCGGCAAACATTTTTCACCCAATCTTGATGATTCTCTGTGGTAATGATCAGTTCACTAAGCCCACTTGGCTGCCCAATATTCACTCTTCTAGGTTGAAGCGTTCGTTTCCAATAAGAGTTTGAATTTTTAGGTTTCACTCTGTTTTCTCCTATATAGATAGATGTGTTGGGAACTCTAAATGAAACACGGTTTGTGCTAGCTCTTTGAAAATTGACAAAATAAAGTAGTTTTAGGTTCTGTCCCAAAGGTTGTTTCCTCTTGAAGCAGCCCTAACCAGAGCCTGCCTAAAGACATTTTCATTGGAAAGGTGTGCCAAGCATCCAAAAGTACTGGTTTTCTGAAATCTCGGCAAACCTTTTTTCACCCAATCTTGATGAGACATTGTGGTAGTGATCAGTTCACTAAGTCACTTGGCTGCCCAATTTTCACTCTTCTAGGTTGAAGCGTTCGTTTCCAATAAGAGTTTGAATTTTTAGGTTTCACTCTGTTTTTTCCTATATAGATAGATGTGTTGGGAACTCTAAATGAAACACGGTTTGTGCTAGCTCTTTGAAAATTGACAAAATAAAGTAGTTTTAGGTTCTGTCTCTATGGTTTGTTTCCTCTTGAAGCAGCCCTAACTGGAGACTGCCTAAATACACTTTCATTGGAAACGTGTGCCAAGCGTCCAAAAGTACTGGTTTTCTGAAATCACGGCAAACATTTTTTCACCCAATCTGGATGATTCTCTGTGGTAGTGATCAGTTCACTAAGTCAACTTGGCTTCCCAATTTTCACTCTTCTAGGTTGAAGCGTTCGTTTCCAGTAAGAGTTTGAATTTTTAGGTTTCACTCTGTTTTCTCCTATATAGATAGATGTGTTGGGAACTCTAAATGAAACACGGTTTGTGCTAGCTCTTTGAAAATTGACAAAATAAATAGTTCTAAGTTCTGTCTCTAAGGTGTGTTTCCTCTTGAAGCAGCCCTAAGCAGAGACTGCCTAAAGACATTTTCATTGGAAAGGGGTGCCAAGCGTCCAAAAGTACTGGTTTTCTGAAATCTCGGCAAACATTTTTTCACCCAATATTGATGATTCTCTGTGGTAGTGACCAGTTCACTAAGCCCACTTGGCTGCCCAATTTTCACTCTTCTAAGTTGAAGCGTTCGTTTCCAGTAAGAGTTTGAATTTTTAGGTTTCACTGTGTTTTCTCCTATATAGATAGATGTGATTGGAACTTTAAATGAAACACGGTTTGTGCTAGCTCTTTGAAAATTGACAAAATAAAGTAGTTTTAGGTTCTGTCTCTATGGTTTGTTTCCTCTTCAAGCAGCCCTAACTGGAGACTGCCTAAATACACTTTCATTGGAAACGTGTGCCAAGCGTCCAAAAGTACTGGTTTTCTGAAATCACGGCAAACATTTTTCACCCAATCTGGATGATTCTCTGTGGTAGTGATCAGTTCACTAAGTCAACTTGGCTTCCCAATTTTCAGTCTTCTAGGTTGAAGCGTTCGTTTCCAGTAAGAGTTTTAATTTTTAGGTTTCACTGTGTTTTCTCCTATATAGATAGATTTGTTGGGAACTCTAAATGAAACACGGTTTGTGCTAGCTCTTTGAAAATTGACAAAATAAAGTAGTTCTAAGTTCTGTCTCAAAGGTTGTTTCCTCTTGAAGCAGCCCTAAGCAGAGCCTGCCTAAAGACATTTTCATTGGAAAGGTGTGCCAAGCGTCCAAAAGTACTGGTTTTCTGAAATCTCGGCAAACATTTTTTCACCCAATATTGATGATTCTCTGTGGTAGTGATCAGTTCACTAAGCCCACTTGGCTGCCAAATTTTCACTCTTCTAGGTTGAAGCGTGTGTTTCCAGTAAGAGTTTGAATTTTTAGGTTTCACTCTGTTTTCTCCTATATAGATAGATGTGTTGGGAACTCTAAATGAAACACGGTTTGTGCTAGCTCTTTGAAAATTGACAAAATAGAGTAGTTTTAGGTTCTGTGTCCATGGTTTGTTTTTTCTTGAAGCAGCCCTAACTAGAGACTGCCTAAGTACACTTTCATTGGAAAGGTGTGCCAAGCGTCCAAAAGCACTGGTTTTCTGAAATCTCGGCAAACATTTTTCACCCAATCTTGATGATTCTCTGTGGTAATGATCAGTTCACTAAGCCCACTTGGCTGCCCAATATTCACTCTTCTAGGTTGAAGCGTTCGTTTCCAATAAGAGTTTGAATTTTTAGGTTTCACTCTGTTTTCTCCTATATAGATAGATGTGTTGGGAACTCTAAATGAAACACGGTTTGTGCTAGCTCTTTGAAATTGACAAAATAAAGTAGTTCTAAGTCTGTCTCAAAGGTTGTTTCCTCTTGAAGCAGCCCTAAGCAGAGCCTGCCTAAAGACATTTTCATTGGAAAGGTGTGCCAAGCGTCCAAAAGTACTGGTTTTCTGAAATCTCGGCAAACCTTTTTTCACCCAAACTTGATGAGACATTGTGGTAGTGATCAGTTCACTAAGTCACTTGGCTGCCCAATTTTCACTCTTCTAGGTTGAAGCGTTCGTTTCCAATAAGAGTTTGAATTTTTAGGTTTCACTCTGTTTTTCCTATATAGATAGATGTGTTGGGAACTCTAAATGAAACACGGTTTGTGCTAGCTCTTTGAAAATTGACAAAATAAAGTAGTTTTAGGTTCTGTCTCTATGGTTTGTTTCCTCTTGAAGCAGCCCTAACTGGAGACTGCCTAAATACACTTTCATTGGAAACGTGTGCCAAGCGTCCAAAAGTACTGGTTTTCTGAAATCACGGCAAACATTTTTTCACCCAATCTGGATGATTCTCTGTGGTAGTGATCAGTTCACTAAGTCAACTTGGCTTCCCAATTTTCACTCTTCTAGGTTGAAGCGTTCGTTTCCAGTAAGAGTTTGAATTTTTAGGTTTCACTCTGTTTCTCCTATATAGATAGATGTGTTGGGAACTCTAAATGAAACACGGTTTGTGCTAGCTCTTTGAAAATTGACAAAATAAATAGTTCTAAGTTCTGTCTCTAAGGTTTGTTTCCTCTTGAAGCAGCCCTAAGCAGAGACTGCCTAAAGACATTTTCATTGGAAAGGGGTGCCAAGCGTCCAAAAGTACTGGTTTTCTGAAATCTCGGCAAACATTTTTTCACCCAATATTGATGATTTTCTGTGGTAGTGATCAGTTCACTAAGCCCACTTGGCTGCCAATTTTCACTCTTCTAGGTTGAAGCGTGTGTTTCCAGTAAGACTTTGAATTTTTAGGTTTCACTGTGTTTTCTCCTATATAGATAGATGGGTTGGGAACTCTAAATGAAACACGGCTTGTGCTAGCTCTTTGAAAATTGACAAAATAAAGTAGATTTAGGTTCTGTCTCTATGGTTTGTTTCCTCTTGAAGCAGCCCTAAGCAGAGCCTGCCTAAAGAATTTTCATTGGAAAGGTGTGCCAAGCGTCAAAAGTAGTGGTTTTCTGAAATCTCGGCAAAAATTTTTTCACCCAATATTGATGATTCTCTGTGGTAATGATCAGTTCACTAAGTCCACTTGGCTGCGAAATTTTCACTCTTCTAGGTTAAAGCGTTCGATTCCAGTAAGAGTTTGAGTTTTTAGGTTTCACTCTGTTTTCTCCTATATAGATAGATGTTTTGGGAACTCTAAATGAAACACGGTTGTGCTAGCTCTTTGAAAATTGACAAAATAGAGTGGTTTCAGGTTCTGTCTCATGGTTTGTTTTTTCTTGAAGCAGCCCTAACTAGAGACTGCCTAAGTACACTTTCATTGGAAAGGTGTGCCAAGCGTCCAAAAGCACTGGTTTCTGAAATGTCGGCAAACATTTTTTCACCCAAACTTGATGATTCTCTGTGGTAATGATCAGTTCACTAAGCCCACTTGGCTGCCCAATATTCACTCTTCTAGGTTGAAGCGTTCGTTTCCAATAAGAGTTTGAATTTTTAGGTTTCACTCTGTTTTCTCCTATATAGATAGATGTGTTGGGAACTCTAAATGAAACACGGTTTGTGCTAGCTCTTTGAAAATTGACAAAATAAAGTAGTTCTAAGTTCTGTCTCTAAGGTTTGTTTCCTCTTGAAGCAGCCCTAAGCAGAGCCTGCCTAAAGACATTTTCATTGGAAAGTGTGCCAAGCGTCCAAAAGTACTGGTTTTCTGAAATCTCGGCAAACATTTTTCACCAATCTTGATGAGACATTGTGGTAGTGATCAGTTCACTAAGTCCACTTGGCTGCCCATTTTTCACTCTTCTAGGTTGAAGCGTTCGATTCCAGTAAGAGTTTGAGTTTTTAGGTTTCACTCTGTTTTCTCCTATATAGATAGATGTTTTGGGAACTCTAAATGAAACACGGTTTGTGCTAGCTCTTTGAAAATTGACAAAATAGAGTGGTTTTTAGGTTCTGTCTCCATGGTTTGTTTTTTCTTGAAGCAGCCCTAACTAGAGACTGCCTAAGTACACTTTCATTGGAAAGGTGTGCCAAGCATCCAAAGCACTGGTTTTCTGAAATGTCGGCAAACATTTTTTCACCCATCTTGATGATTCTCTGTGGTAAATGATCAGTTCACTAAGCCCACTTGGCTGCCCAATATTCACTCTTCTAGGTTGAAGCGTTCGTTTCCAATAAGAGTTTGAATTTTAGGTTTCACTCTGTTTTCTCCTATATAGATAGATGTGTTGGGAACTCTAAATGAAACACGGTTTGTGCTAGCTCTTTGAAAATTGACAAAATAAAGTAGTTCTAAGTTCTGTCTCAAAGGTTGTTTCCTCTTGAAGCAGCCCTAAGCAGAGCCTGCCTAAAGACATTTTCATTGGAAAGGTGTGCCAAGCGTCCAAAAGTACTGGTTTTCTGAAATCTCGGCAAACCTTTTTTCACCCAATCTTGATGAGACATTGTGGTAGTGATCAGTTCACTAAGTCCACTTGGCTGCCCAATTTTCACTCTTCTAGGTTGAAGCGTTCGTTTCCAATAAGAGTTTGAATTTTTAGGTTTCACTCTGTTTTTTCCTATATAGATAGATGTGTTGGGAACTCTAAATGAAACACGGTTTGTGCTAGCTCTTTGAAAATTGACAAAATAAAGTAGTTTTAGGTTCTGTCTCTATGGTTTGTTTCCTCTTGAAGCAGCCCTAACTGGAGACTGCCTAAATACACTTTCATTGGAAACGTGTGCCAAGCGTCCAAAAGTACTGGTTTTCTGAAATCACGGCAAACATTTTTTCACCCAATCTGGATGATTCTCTGTGGTAGTGATCAGTTCACTAAGTCAACTTGGCTTCCCAATTTTCACTCTTCTAGGTAGAAGCGTTCGTTTCCAGTAAGAGTTTGAATTTTTAGGTTTCACTCTGTTTTCTCCTATATAGATAGATGTGTTGGGAACTCTAAATGAAACACGGTTTGTGCTAGCTCTTTGAAAATTGACAAAATAAATAGTTCTAAGTTCTGTCTCTAAGGTTTGTTTCCTCTTGAAGCAGCCCTAAGCAAAGACTGCCTAAAGACATTTTCATTGGAAAGGGGTGCCAAGCGTCCAAAATTACTGGTTTTCTGAAATCTCGGCAAACATTTTTTCACCCAATATTGATGATTTTCTGTGGTAGTGATCATTTCACTAAGCCCACTTGGCTGCCAAATTTTCACTCTTCTAGGTTGAAGCGTGTGTTTCCAGTAAGACTTTGAATTTTTAGGTTTCACTGTGTTTTCTCCTATATAGATAGATGGGTTGGGAACTCTAAATGAAACACGGCTTGTGCTAGCTCTTTGAAAATTGACAAAATAGAGTGGTTTTAGGTTCTGTCTCCATGGTTTGTTTTTTCTTGAAGCAGCCCTAACTAGAGACTGCCTAAGTACACTTTCATTGGAAAGGTGTGCCAAGCGTCCAAAAGCACTGGTTTTCTGAAATGTCGGCAAACATTTTTTCACCCCATCTTGATGATTCTCTGTGGTAATGATCAGTTCACTAAGCCCACTTGGCTGCCCAATATTCACTCTTCTAGGTTGAAGCGTTCGTTTCCAATAAGAGTTTGAATTTTTAGGTTTCACTCTGTTTTCTCCTATATAGATAGATGTGTTGGGAACTCTAAATGAAACACGGTTTGTGCTAGCTCTTTGAAAATTGACAAAATAAAGTAGTTTTAGGTTCTGTCCCAAAGGTTGTTTCCTCTTGAAGCAGCCCTAACCAGAGCCTGCCTAAAGACATTTTCATTGGAAAGGTGTGCCAAGCATCCAAAAGTACTGGTTTTCTGAAATCTCGGCAAGCATTTTTTCACCCAATCTTGATGAGACATTGTGGTAGTGATCAGTTCACTAAGTCCACTTGGCTGCCCAATTTTCACTCTTCTAGGTTGAAGCGTTCGTTTCCAATAAGAGTTTGAATTTTTAGGTTTCACTCTGTTTTTCCTATATAGATAGATGGGTTGGGAACTCTAAATGAAACACGGCTTGTGCTAGCTCTTTGAAAATTGACAAAATAAAGTAGTTTTAGGTTCTGTCTCTATGGTTTGTTTCCTCTTGAAGCAGCCCTAAGCAGAGCCTGCCTAAAGACATTTTCATTGGAAAGGTGTGCCAAGCGTCCAAAAGTACTGGTTTTCTGAAATCTCGGCAAACATTTTTCACCAATCTTGATGAGACATTGTGGTAGTGATCAGTTCACTAAGTCCACTTGGCTGCCCATTTTTCACTCTTCTAGGTTGAAGCGTTCGATTCCAGTAAGAGTTTGAGTTTTTAGGTTTCACTCTGTTTTCTCCTATATAGATAGATGTTTTGGGAACTCTAAATGAAACACGGTTTGTGCTAGCTCTTTGAAAATTGACAAAATAGAGTGGTTTTAGGTTCTGTCTCCATGGTTTGTTTTTTCTTGAAGCAGCCCTAACTAGAGACTGCCTAAGTACACTTTCATTGGAAAGGTGTGCCAAGCATCCAAAAGCACTGGTTTTCTGAAATGTCGGCAAACATTTTTTCACCCAATCTTGATGATTCTCTGTGGTAATGATCAGTTCACTAAGCCCACTTGGCTGCCCAATATTCACTCTTCTAGGTTGAAGCGTTCGTTTCCAATAAGAGTTTGAATTTTTAGGTTTCACTCTGTTTTCTCCTATATAGATAGATGTGTTGGGAACTCTAAATGAAACACGGCTTGTGCTAGCTCTTTGAAAATTGACAAAATAAAGTAGTTCTAAGTTCTGTCTCAAAGGTTGTTTCCTCTTGAAGCAGCCCTAAGCAGAGCCTGCCTAAAGACATTTTCATTGGAAAGGTGTGCCAAGCGTCCAAAAGTACTGGTTTTCTGAAATCTCGGCAAACCTTTTTTCACCCAATCTTGATGAGACATTGTGGTAGTGATCAGTTCACTAAGTCCACTTGGCTGCCCAATTTTCACTCTTCTAGGTTGAAGCGTTCGTTTCCAATAAGAGTTTGAATTTTTAGGTTTCACTCTGTTTTTTCCTATATAGATAGATGTGTTGGGAACTCTAAATGAAACACGGTTTGTGCTAGCTCTTTGAAAATTGACAAAATAAAGTAGTTTTAGGTTCTGTCTCTATGGTTTGTTTCCTCTTGAAGCAGCCCTAACTGGAGACTGCCTAAATACACTTTCATTGGAAACGTGTGCCAAGCGTCCAAAAGTACTGGTTTTCTGAAATCACGGCAAACATTTTTTCACCCAATCTGGATGATTCTCTGTGGTAGTGATCAGTTCACTAAGTCAACTTGGCTTCCCAATTTTCACTCTTCTAGGTTGAAGCGTTCGTTTCCAGTAAGAGTTTGAATTTTTAGGTTGCACTCTGTTTTCTCCTATATAGATAGATGTGTTGGGAACTCTAAATGAAACACGGTTTGTGCTAGCTCTTTGAAAATTGACAAAATAAATAGTTCTAAGTTCTGTCTCTAAGGTTTGTTTCCTCTTGAAGCAGCCCTAAGCAGAGACTGCCTAAAGACATTTTCATTGGAAAGGGGTGCCAAGCGTCCAAAAGTACTGGTTTTCTGAAATCTCGGCAAACATTTTTTCACCCAATATTGATGATTTTCTGTGGTAGTGATCAGTTCACTAAGCCCACTTGGCTGCCAAATTTTCACTCTTCTAGGTTGAAGCGTGTGTTTCCAGTAAGACTTTGAATTTTTAGGTTTCACTGTGTTTTCTCCTCTATAGATAGATGGGTTGGGAACTCTAAATGAAACACGGCTTGTGCTAGCTCTTTGAAAATTGACAAAATAAAGTAGATTTAGGTTCTGTCTCTATGGTTTGTGTCCTCTTGAAGCAGCCCTAAGCAGAGCCTGCCTAAAGAATTTTCATTGGAAAGGTGTGCCAAGCGTCCAAAAGTAGTGGTTTTCTGAAATCTCGGCAAACATTTTTTCACCCAATATTGATGATTCTCTGTGGTAATGATCAGTTCACTAAGTCCACTTGGCTGCCCAATTTTCACTCTTCTAGGTTGAAGCGTTCGATTCCAGTAAGAGTTTGAGTTTTTAGGTTTCACTCTGTTTTCTCCTATATAGATAGATGTTTTGGGAACTCTAAATGAAACACGGTTTGTGCTAGCTCTTTGAAAATTGACAAAATAGAGTGGTTTTAGGTTCTGTCTCCATGGTTTGTTTTTTCTTGAAGCAGCCCTAACTAGAGACTGCCTAAGTACACTTTCATTGGAAAGGTGTGCCAAGCGTCCAAAAGCACTGGTTTTCTGAAATGTCGGCAAACATTTTTTCACCCAATCTTGATGATTCTCTGTGGTAATGATCAGTTCACTAAGCCCACTTGGCTGCCCAATATTCATTCTTCTAGGTTGAAGCGTTCGTTTTCCAATAAGAGTTTGAATTTTTAGGTTTCACTCTGTTTTCTCCTATATAGATAGATGTGTTGGGAACTCTAAATGAAACACGGTTTGTGCTAGCTCTTTGAAAATTGACAAAATAAAGTAGTTTTAGGTTCTGTCCCAAAGGTTGTTTCCTCTTGAAGCAGCCCTAACCAGAGCCTGCCTAAAGACATTTTCATTGGAAAGGTGTGCCAAGCATCCAAAAGTACTGGTTTTCTGAAATCTCGGCAAACATTTTTTCACCCAATCTTGATGAGACATTGTGGTAGTGATCAGTTCACTAAGTCCACTTGGCTGCCCAATTTTCACTCTTCTAGGTTGAAGCGTTCGTTTCCATAAGAGTTTGAATTTTTAGGTTTCACTCTGTTTTTTCCTATATAGATAGATGTGTTGGGAACTCTAAATGAAACACGGTTTGTGCTAGCTCTTTGAAAATTGACAAAATAAAGTAGTTTTAGGTTCTGTCTCTATGGTTTGTTTCCTCTTGAAGCAGCCCTAACTGGAGACTGCCTAAATACACTTTCATTGGAAACGTGTGCCAAGCGTCCAAAAGTACTGGTTTTCTGAAATCACGGCAAACATTTTTTTCACCCAATCTGGATGATTCTCTGTGGTAGTGATCAGTTCACTAAGTCAACTTGGCTTCCCAATTTTCACTCTTCTATGTTGAAGCGTTCGTTTCCAGTAAGAGTTTGAATTTTTAGGTTTCACTCTGTTTTCTCCTATATAGATAGATGTGTTGGGAACTCTAAATGAAACACGGTTTGTGCTAGCTCTTTGAAAATTGACAAAATAAATAGTTCTAAGTTCTGTCTCTAAGGTGTGTTTCCTCTTGAAGCAGCCCTAAGCAGAGACTGCCTAAAGACATTTTCATTGGAAAGGGGTGCCAAGCGTCCAAAAGTACTGGTTTTCTGAAATCTCGGCAAACATTTTTTCACCCAATATTGATGATTCTCTGTGGTAGTGACCAGTTCACTAAGCCCACTTGGCTGCCCAATTTTCACTCTTCTAAGTTGAAGCGTTCGTTTCCAGAAAGAGTTTGAATTTTTAGGTTTCACTGTGTTTTCTCCTATATAGATAGATGTGATTGGAACTCTAAATGAAACACGGTTTGTGCTAGCTCTTTGAAAATTGACAAAATAAAGTAGTTTTAGGTTCTGTCTCTATGGTTTGTTTCCTCTTGAAGCAGCCTAACTGGAGACTGCCTAAATACACTTTCATTGGAAAGGTGTGGGAAGCGTCCAAAAGTACTGGTTTTCTGAAATCTCGGCAAACATTTTTTCACCCAATATTGATGATTCTCTGTGGTAGTGATCAATTCACTAAGCCCACTTGGCTGCCAAATTTTCACTCTTCTAGGTTGAAGCGTGTGTTTCCAGTAAGAGTTTGAATTTTTAGGTTTCACTGTGTTTTCTCCTATATAGATAGATGGGTTGGGAACTCTAAATGAAACACGGCTTGTGCTAGCTCTTTGAAAATTGACAAAATAAAGTAGTTCTAAGTTCTGTCTCAAAGGTTGTTTCCTCTTGAAGCAGCCCTAAGCAGAGCCTGCCTAAAGACATTTTCATTGGAAAGGTGTGCCAAGCGTCCAAAAGTACTAGTTTTCTGAAATCTCGGCAAACCTTTTTTCACCCAATCTTGATGAGACATTGTGGTAGTGATCAGTTCACTAAGTCCACTTGGCTGCCCAATTTTCACTCTTCTAGGTTGAAGCGTTCGATTCCAGTAAGAGTTTGAATTTTTAGGTTTCACTCTGTTTTCTCCTATATAGATAGATGTGTTGGGAACTCTAAATGAAACACGGTTTGTGCTAGCTCTTTGAAAATTGACAAAATAGAGTAGTTTTAGGTTCTGTCTCCATGGTTTGTTTTTTCTTGAAGCAGCCCTAACTAGAGACTGCCTAAGTACACTTTCATTGGAAAGGTGTGCCAAGCATCCAAAAGCACTGGTTTTCTGAAATCTCGGCAAACATTTTTTCACCCAATCTTGATGATTCTCTGTGGTAATGATCAGTCCACTAAGCCCACTTGGCTGCCCAATATTCACTCTTCTAGGTTGAAGCGTTCGTTTCCAATAAGAGTTTGAATTTTTAGGTTTCACTCTGTTTTCTCCTATATAGATAGATGTGTTGGGAACTCTAAATGAAACACGGTTTGTGCTAGCTCTTTGAAAATTGACAAAATAAAGTAGTTCTAAGTTCTGGCTCAAAGGTTGTTTACTCTTGAAGCAGCCCTAAGCAGAGCCTGCCTAAAGACATTTTCATTGGAAAGGTGTGCCAAGCGTCCAAAAGTACTGGTTTTCTGAAATCTCGGCAAACATTTTTTCACCCAATCTTGATGAGACATTGTGGTAGTGATCAGTTCACTAAGTCCACTTGGCTGCCCAATTTTCACTCTTCTAGGTTGAAGCGTTCGTTTCCAATAAGAGTTTGAATTTTTAGGTTTCACTCTGTTTTTTCCTATATAGATAGATGTGTTGGGAACTCTAAATGAAACACGGTTTGTGCTAGCTCTTTGAAAATTGACAAAATAAAGTAGTTTTAGGTTCTGTCTCTATGGTTTGTTTCCTCTTGAAGCAGCCCTAACTGGAGACTGCCTAAATACACTTTCATTGGAAACGTGTGCCAAGCGTCCAAAAGTACTGGTTTTCTGAAATCACGGCAAACATTTTTTCACCCAATCTGGATGATTCTCTGTGGTAGTGATCAGTTCACTAAGTCAACTTGGCTTCCCAATTTTCACTCTTCTAGGTAGAAGCGTTCGTTTCCAGTAAGAGTTTGAATTTTTAGGTTTCACTCTGTTTTCTCCTATATAGATAGATGTGTTGGGAACTCTAAATGAAACACGGTTTGTGCTAGCTCTTTGAAAATTGACAAAATAAATAGTTCTAAGTTCTGTCTCTAAGGTTTGTTTCCTCTTGAAGCAGCCCTAAGCAGAGACTGCCTAAAGACATTTTCATTGGAAAGGGGTGCCAAGCGTCCAAAAGTACTGGTTTTCTGAAATCTCGGCAAACATTTTTTCACCCAATATTGATGATTCTCTGTGGTAGTGACCAGTTCACTAAGCCCACTTGGCTGCCCAATTTTCACTCTTCTAAGTTGAAGCGTTCGTTTCCAGTAAGAGTTTGAATTTTTAGGTTTCACTGTGTTTTCTCCTATATAGATAGATGTGATTGGAACTCTAAATGAAACACGGTTTGTGCTAGCTCTTTGAAAATTGACAAAATAAAGTAGTTTTAGGTTCTGTCTCTATGGTTTGTTTCCTCTTCAAGCAGCCCTAACTGGAGACTGCCTAAATACACTTTCATTGGAAACGTGTGCCAAGCGTCCAAAAGTACTGGTTTTCTGAAATCTCGGCAAATATTTTTTCACCCAAACTGGATGATTCTCTGTGGTAGTGATCAGTTCACTAAGTCCACTTGGCTGCCCAATTTTCACTCTTCTAGGTTGAAGCGTTCGTTTCCAGTAAGAGTTTGAATTTTTAGGTTTCAGTCTGTTTTCTCCTATATAGATAGATGTGTTGGGAACTCTAAATGAAACACGGTTTGTGCTAGCTCTTTGAAAATTGACAAAATAAAGTAGTTTTAGGTTCTGTCTCTATGGTTTGTTTCCTCTTGAAGCAGCCCTAACTGGAGACTGCCTAAATACACTTTCATTGGAAAGGTGTGGGAAGCGTCCAAAAGTACTGGTTTTCTGAAATCTCGGCAAACATTTTTTCACCCAATATTGATGATTCTCTGTGGTAGTGATCAATTCACTAAGCCCACTTGGCTGCCAAATTTTCACTCTTCTAGGTTGAAGCGTGTGTTTCCAGTAAGAGTTTGAATTTTTAGGTTTCACTGTGTTTTCTCCTATATAGATAGATGGGTTGGGAACTCTAAATGAAACACGGCTTGTGCTAGCTCTTTGAAAATTGACAAAATAAAGTAGTTCTAAGTTCTGTCTCAAAGGTTGTTTCCTCTTGAAGCAGCCCTAAGCAGAGCCTGCCTAAAGACATTTTCATTGGAAAGGTGTGCCAAGCGTCCAAAAGTACTAGTTTTCTGAAATCTCGGCAAACCTTTTTTCACCCAATCTTGATGAGACATTGTGGTAGTGATCAGTTCACTAAGTCCACTTGGCTGCCCAATTTTCACTCTTCTAGGTTGAAGCGTTCGATTCCAGTAAGAGTTTGAATTTTTAGGTTTCACTCTGTTTTCTCCTATATAGATAGATGTGTTGGGAACTCTAAATGAAACACGGTTTGTGCTAGCTCTTTGAAAATTGACAAAATAGAGTAGTTTTAGGTTCTGTCTCCATGGTTTGTTTTTTCTTGAAGCAGCCCTAACTAGAGACTGCCTAAGTACACTTTCATTGGAAAGGTGTGCCAAGCATCCAAAAGCACTGGTTTTCTGAAATCTCGGCAAACATTTTTTCACCCAATCTTGATGATTCTCTGTGGTAATGATCAGTCCACTAAGCCCACTTGGCTGCCCAATATTCACTCTTCTAGGTTGAAGCGTTCGTTTCCAATAAGAGTTTGAATTTTTAGGTTTCACTCTGTTTTCTCCTATATAGATAGATGTGTTGGGAACTCTAAATGAAACACGGTTTGTGCTAGCTCTTTGAAAATTGACAAAATAAAGTAGTTCTAAGTTCTGCCTCAAAGGTTGTTTACTCTTGAAGCAGCCCTAAGCAGAGCCTGCCTAAAGACATTTTCATTGGAAAGATGTGCCAAGCGTCCAAAAGTACTGGTTTTCTGAAATCTCGGCAAACATTTTTTCACCCAATCTTGATGAGACATTGTGGTAGTGATCAGTTCACTAAGTCCACTTGGCTGCCCAATTTTCACTCTTCTAGGTTGAAGCGTTCGTTTCCAATAAGAGTTTGAATTTTTAGGTTTCACTCTGTTTTTTCCTATATAGATAGATGTGTTGGGAACTCTAAATGAAACACGGTTTGTGCTAGCTCTTTGAAAATTGACAAAATAAAGTAGTTTTAGGTTCTGTCTCTATGGTTTGTTTCCTCTTCAAGCAGCCCTAACTGGAGACTGCCTAAATACACTTTCATTGGAAACGTGTGCCAAGCGTCCAAAAGTACTGGTTTTCTGAAATCACGGCAAACATTTTTTCACCCAATCTGGATGATTCTCTGTGGTAGTGATCAGTTCACTAAGTCAACTTGGCTTCCCAATTTTCACTCTTCTAGGTAGAAGCGTTCGTTTCCAGTAAGAGTTTGAATTTTTAGGTTTCACTCTGTTTTCTCCTATATAGATAGATGTGTTGGGAACTCTAAATGAAACACGGTTTGTGCTAGCTCTTTGAAAATTGACAAAATAAATAGTTCTAAGTTCTGTCTCTAAGGTTTGTTTCCTCTTGAAGCAGCCCTAAGCAGAGACTGCCTAAAGACATTTTCATTGGAAAGGGGTGCCAAGCGTCCAAAAGTACTGGTTTTCTGAAATCTCGGCAAACATTTTTTCACCCAATATTGATGATTCTCTGTGGTAGTGACCAGTTCACTAAGCCCACTTGGCTGCCCAATTTTCACTCTTCTAAGTTGAAGCGTTCGTTTCCAGTAAGAGTTTGAATTTTTAGGTTTCACTGTGTTTTCTCCTATATAGATAGATGTGATTGGAACTCTAAATGAAACACGGTTTGTGCTAGCTCTTTGAAAATTGACAAAATAAAGTAGTTTTAGGTTCTGTCTCTATGGTTTGTTTCCTCTTCAAGCAGCCCTAACTGGAGACTGCCTAAATACACTTTCATTGGAAACGTGTGCCAAGCGTCCAAAAGTACTGGTTTTCTGAAATCTCGGCAAATATTTTTTCACCCAAACTGGATGATTCTCTGTGGTAGTGATCAGTTCACTAAGTCCACTTGGCTGCCCAATTTTCACTCTTCTAGGTTGAAGCGTTCGTTTCCAGTAAGAGTTTGAATTTTTAGGTTTCACTCTGTTTTCTCCTATATAGATTGTTGGGAACTCTAAATGAAACACGGTTTGTGCTAGCTCTTTGAAAATTGACAAAATAAAGTAGTTTTAGGTTCTGTCTCTATGGTTTGTTTCCTCTTGAAGCAGCCCTAACTGGAGACTGCCTAAATACACTTTCATTGAAAGGTGTGGGAAGCGTCCAAAAGTACTGGTTTTCTGAAATCTCGGCAAACATTTTTTCACCCAATATTGATGATTCTCTGTGGTAGTGATCAATTCACTAAGCCCACTTGGCTGCCAAATTTTCACTCTTCTAGGTTGAAGCGTGTGTTTCCAGTAAGAGTTTGAATTTTTAGGTTTCACTGTGTTTTCTCCTATATAGATAGATGGGTTGGGAACTCTAAATGAAACACGGCTTGTGCTAGCTCTTTGAAAATTGACAAAATAAAGTAGTTCTAAGTTCTGTCTCAAAGGTTGTTTCCTCTTGAAGCAGCCTAAGCAGAGCCTGCCTAAAGACATTTTCATTGGAAAGGTGTGCCAAGCGTCCAAAAGTACTAGTTTTCTGAAATCTCGGCAAACCTTTTTTCACCCAATCTTGATGAGACATTGTGGTAGTGATCAGTTCACTAAGTCCACTTGGCTGCCCAATTTTCACTCTTCTAGGTTGAAGCGTTCGATTCCAGTAAGAGTTTGAATTTTTAGGTTTCACTCTGTTTTCTCCTATATAGATAGATGTGTTGGGAACTCTAAATGAAACACGGTTTGTGCTAGCTCTTTGAAAATTGACAAAATAGAGTAGTTTTAGGTTCTGTCTCCATGGTTTGTTTTTTTCTTGAAGCAGCCCTAACTAGAGACTGCCTAAGTACACTTTCATTGGAAAGGTGTGCCAAGCATCCAAAAGCACTGGTTTTCTGAAATCTCGGCAAACATTTTTTCACCCAATCTTGATGATTCTCTGTGGTAATGATCAGTTCACTAAGCCCACTTGGCTGCCCAATATTCACTCTTCTAGGTTGAAGCGTTCGTTTCCAATAAGAGTTTGAATTTTTAGGTTTCACTCTGTTTTCTCCTATATAGATAGATGTGTTGGGAACTCTAAATGAAACACGGTTTGTGCTAGCTCTTTGAAAATTGACAAAATAAAGTAGTTCTAAGTTCTGGCTCAAAGGTTGTTTCCTCTTGAAGCAGCCCTAAGCAGAGCCTGCCTAAAGACATTTTCATTGGAAAGGTGTGCCAAGCGTCCAAAAGTACTGGTTTTCTGAAATCTCGGCAAACCTTTTTTCACCCAATCTTGATGAGACATTGTGGTAGTGATCAGTTCACTAAGTCCACTTGGCTGCCCAATTTTCACTCTTCTAGGTTGAAGCGTTCGTTTCCAATAAGAGTTTGAATTTTTAGGTTTCACTCTGTTTTTTCCTATATAGATAGATGTGTTGGGAACTCTAAATGAAACACGGTTTGTGCTAGCTCTTTGAAAATTGACAAAATAAAGTAGTTTTAGGTTCTGTCTCTATGGTTTGTTTCCTCTTGAAGCAGCCCTAACTGGAGACTGCCTAACTACACTTTCATTGGAAACGTGTGCCAAGCGTCCAAAAGTACTGGTTTTCTGAAATCACGGCAAACATTTTTTCACCCAATCTGGATGATTCTCTGTGGTAGTGATCAGTTCACTAAGTCAACTTGGCTTCCCAATTTTCACTCTTCTAGGTAGAAGCGTTCGTTTCCAGTAAGAGTTTGAATTTTTAGGTTTCACTCTGTTTTCTCCTATATAGATAGATGTGTTGGGAACCTAAATGAAACACGGTTTGTGCTAGCTCTTTGAAAATTGACAAAATAAAGTAGTTTTAGGTTCTGTCTCAAAGGTTGTTTCCTCTTGAAGCAGCCCTAAGCAGAGCCTGCCTAAAGACATTTTCATTGGAAAGGTGTGCCAAGCGTCAAAAGTACTGGTTTTCTGAAATCTCGGCAAACCTTTTTTCACCCAATCTTGATGAGACATTGTGGTAGTGATCAGTTCACTAAGTCCACTTGGCTGCCCAATAATCACTCTTCTAGGTTGAAGCGTTCGTTTCCAATAAGAGTTTGAATTTTTAGGTTTCACTCTGTTTTTTTCCCTATATAGATAGATGTGTTGGGAACTCTAAATGAAACACGGTTTGTGCTAGCTCTTTGAAAATTGACAAAATAAAGTAGTTTTAGGTTCTGTCTCTATGGTTTGTTTCCTCTTGAAGCAGCCCTAACTGGAGACTGCCTAAATACACTTTCATTGGAAACGTGTGCCAAGCGTCCAAAAGTACTGGTTCTCTGAAATCACGGCAAACATTTTTTCACCCAATCTGGATGATTCTCTGTGGTAGTGATCAGTTCACTAAGTCAACTTGGCTTCCCAATTTTCAGTCTTCTAGGTTGAAGCGTTCGTTTCCAGTAAGAGTTTGAATTTTTAGGTTTCACTCTGTTTTCTCCTATATAGATAGATGTGTTGGGAACACTAAATGAAACACGGTTTGTGCTAGCTCTTTGAAAATTGACAAAATAAATAGTTCTAAGTTCTGTCTTTAAGGTGTGTTTCCTCTTGAAGCAGCCCTAAGCAGAGACTGCCTAAAGACATTTTCATTGGAAAGGGGTGCCAAGCGTCCAAAAGTACTGGTTTTCTGAAATCTCGGCAAACATTTTTTCACCCAATATTGATGATTCTCTGTGGTAGTGACCAGTTCACTAAGCCCACTTGGCTGCCCAATTTTCACTCTTCTAAGTTGAAGCGTTCGTTTCCAGTAAGAGTTTGAATTTTTAGGTTTCACTGTGTTTTCTCCTATATAGATAGATGTGATTGGAACTCTAAATGAAACACGGTTTGTGCTAGCTCTTTGAAAATTGACAAAATAAAGTAGTTTTAGGTTCTGTCTCTATGGTTTGTTTCCTCTTCAAGCAGCCCTAACTGGAGACTGCCTAAATACACTTTCATTGGAAACGTGTGCCAAGCTTCCAAAAGTACTGGTTTTCTGAAATCTCGGCAAATATTTTTTTCACCCAAACTGGATGATTCTCTGTGGTAGTGATCAGTTCACTAAGTCCACTTGGCTGCCCAATTTTCACTCTTCTAGGTTGAAGCGTTCGTTTCCAGTAAGAGTTTGAATTTTTAGGTTTCACTCTGTTTTCTCCTATATAGATAGATGTGTTGGGAACTCTAAATGAAACACGGTTTGTGCTAGCTCTTTGAAAATTGACAAAATAAAGTAGTTTTAGGTTCTGTCTCTATGGTTTGTTTCCTCTTGAAGCAGCCCTAACTGGAGACTGCCTAAATACACTTTCATTGGAAAGGTGTGGGAAGCGTCCAAAAGTACTGGTTTTCTGAAATCTCGGCAAACATTTTTTCACCCAATATTGATGATTCTCTGTGGTAGTGATCAGTTCACTAAGCCCACTTGGCTGCCAAATTTTCACTCTTCTAGGTTGAAGCGTGTGTTTCCAGTAAGACTTTGAATTTTTAGGTTTCACTGTGTTTTCTCCTATATAGATAGATGGGTTGGGAACTCTAAATGAAACACGGCTTGTGCTAGCTCTTTGAAAATTGACAAAATAAAGTAGTTCTAAGTTCTGTCTCAAAGGTTGTTTCCTCTTGAAGCAGCCCTAAGCAGAGCCTGCCTAAAGACATTTTCATTGGAAAGGTGTGCCAAGCGTCCAAAAGTACTAGTTTTCTGAAATCTCGGCAAACCTTTTTTCACCCTAATCTTGATGAGACATTGTGGTAGTGATCAGTTCACTAAGTCCACTTGGCTGCCCAATTTTCACTCTTCTAGGTTGAAGCGTTCGATTCCAGTAAGAGTTTGAATTTTTAGGTTTCACTCTGTTTTCTCCTATATAGATAGATGTGTTGGGAACTCTAAATGAAACACGGTTTGTGCTAGCTCTTTGAAAATTGACAAAATAGAGTAGTTTTAGGTTCTGTCTCCATGGTTTGTTTTTTCTTGAAGCAGCCCTAACTAGAGACTGCCTAAGTACACTTTCATTGGAAAGGTGTGCCAAGCATCCAAAAGCACTGGTTTCTGAAATCTCGGCAAACATTTTTTCACCCAATCTTGATGATTCTCTGTGGTAATGATCAGTTCACTAAGCCCACTTGGCTGCCCAATATTCACTCTTCTAGGTTGAAGCGTTCGTTTCCAATAAGAGTTTGAATTTTTAGGTTTCACTCTGTTTTCTCCTATATAGATAGATGTGTTGGGAACTCTAAATGAAACACGGTTTGTGCTAGCTCTTTGAAAATTGACAAAATAAAGTAGTTCTAAGTTCTGTCTCAAAGGTTGTTTCCTCTTGAAGCAGCCCTAAGCAGAGCCTGCCTAAAGACATTTTCATTGGAAAGGTGTGCGAAGCGTCCAAAAGTACTGGTTTTCTGAAATCTCGGCAAACCTTTTTTCACCCAATCTTGATGAGACATTGTGGTAGTGATCAGTTCACTAAGTCCACTTGGCTGCCCAATTTTCACTCTTCTAGGTTGAAGCGTTCGTTTCCAATAAGAGTTTGAATTTTTAGGTTTCACTCTGTTTTTTCCTATATAGATAGATGTGTTGGGAACTCTAAATGAAACACGGTTTGTGCTAGCTCTTTGAAAATTGACAAAATAAAGTAGTTTTAGGTTCTGTCTCTATGGTTTGTTTCCTCTTGAAGCAGCCCTAACTGGAGACTGCCTAAATACACTTTCATTGGAAACGTGTGCCAAGCGTCCAAAAGTACTGGTTTTCTGAAATCACGGCAAACATTTTTTCACCCAATCTGGATGATTCTCTGTGGTAGTGATCAGTTCACTAAGTCAACTTGGCTTCCCAATTTTCACTCTTCTAGGTAGAAGCGTTCGTTTCCAGTAAGAGTTTGAATTTTTAGGTTTCACTCTGTTTTCTCCTATATAGATAGATGTGTTGGGAACTCTAAATGAAACACGGTTTGTGCTAGCTCTTTGAAAATTGACAAAATAAATAGTTCTAAGTTCTGTCTCTAAGGTTTGTTTCCTCTTGAAGCAGCCCTAAGCAGAGACTGCCTAAAGACATTTTCATTGGAAAGGGGTGCCAAGCGTCCAAAAGTACTGGTTTTCTGAAATCTCGGCAAACATTTTTTCACCCAATATTGATGATTCTCTGTGGTAGTGACCAGTTCACTAAGCCCACTTGGCTGCCCAATTTTCACTCTTCTAAGTTGAAGCGTTCGTTTCCAGTAAGAGTTTGAATTTTTAGGTTTCACTGTGTTTTCTCCTATATAGATAGATGTGATTGGAACTCTAAATGAAACACGGTTTGTGCTAGCTCTTTGAAAATTGACAAAATAAAGTAGTTTTAGGTTCTGTCTCTATGGTTTGTTTCCTCTTCAAGCAGCCCTAACTGGAGACTGCCTAAATACACTTTCATTGGAAACGTGTGCCAAGCGTCCAAAAGTACTGGTTTTCTGAAATCTCGGCAAATATTTTTTCACCCAAACTGGATGATTCTCTGTGGTAGTGATCAGTTCACTAAGTCCACTTGGCTGCCCAATTTTCACTCTTCTAGGTTGAAGCGTTCGTTTCCAGTAAGAGTTTGAATTTTTAGGTTTCACTCTGTTTTCTCCTATATAGATAGATGTGTTGGGAACTCTAAATGAAACACGGTTTGTGCTAGCTCTTTGAAAATTGACAAAATAAAGTAGTTTTAGGTTCTGTCTCTATGGTTTGTTTCCTCTTGAAGCAGCCGTAACTGGAGACTGCCTAAATACACTTTCATTGGAAAGGTGTGGGAAGCGTCCAAAAGTACTGGTTTTCTGAAATCTCGGCAAACATTTTTTCACCCAATATTGATGATTCTCTGTGGTAGTGATCAGTTCACTAAGCCCACTTGGCTGCCAAATTTTCACTCTTCTAGGTTGAAGCGTGTGTTTCCAGTAAGACTTTGAATTTTTAGGTTTCACTGTGTTTTCTCCTATATAGATAGATGGGTTGGGAACTATAATGAAACACGGCTTGTGCTAGCTCTTTGAAAATTGACAAAATAAAGTAGATTTAGGTTCTGTCTCTATGGTTTGTTTCCTCTTGAAGCAGCCCTAAGCAGAGCCTGCCTAAAGAATTTTCATTGGAAAGGTGTGCCAAGCGTCCAAAAGTACTGGTTTTCTGAAATCTCGGCAAAACTTTTTTCACCCAATATTGATGATTCTCTGTGGTAATGATCAGTTCACTAAGTCCACTTGGCTGCCCAATTTTCACTCTTCTAGGTTGAAGCGTTCGATTCCAGTAAGAGTTTGAGTTTTTAGGTTTCACTCTGTTTTCTCCTATATAGATAGATGTGTTGGGAACTCTAAATGAAACACGGTTTGTGCTAGCTCTTTGAAAATTGACAAAATAGAGTAGTTTTAGGTTCTGTCTCCATGGTTTGTTTTTTCTTGAAGCAGCCCTAACTAGAGACTGCCTAAGTACACTTTCATTGGAATGGTGTGCCAAGCGTCCAAAAGCACTGGTTTTCTGAAATCTCGGCAAACATTTTTTCACCCAATCTTGATGATTCTCTGTGGTAATGATCAGTTCACTAAGCCCACTTGGCTGCCCAATATTCACTCTTCTAGGTTGAAGCGTTCGTTTCCAATAAGAGTTTGAATTTTTAGGTTTCACTCTGTTTTCTCCGATATAGATAGATGTGTTGGGAACTCTAAATGAAACACGGTTTGTGCTAGCTCTTTGAAAATTGACAAAATAAAGTAGTTCTAAGTTCTGTCTCAAAGGTTGTTTCCTCTTGAAGCAGCCCTAAGCAGAGCCTGCCTAAAGACATTTTCATTGGAAAGGTGTGCCAAGCCTCCAAAAGTACTGGTTTTCTGAAATCTCGGCAAACCTTTTTTCACCCAATCTTGATGAGACATTGTGGTAGTGATCAGTTCACTAAGTCCACTTGGCTGCCCAATTTTCACTCTTCTAGGTTGAAGCGTTCGTTTCCAATAAGAGTTTGAATTTTTAGGTTTCACTCTGTTTTTTCCTATATAGATAGATGTGTTGGGAACTCTAAATGAAACACGGTTTGTGCTAGCTCTTTGAAAATTGACAAAATAAAGTAGTTTTAGGTTCTGTCTCTATGGTTTGTTTCCTCTTGAAGCAGCCCTAACTGGAGACTGCCTAAATACACTTTCATTGGAAAGGTGTGGGAAGCGTCCAAAAGTACTGGTTTTCTGAAATCTCGGCAAACATTTTTTCACCCAATATTGATGATTCTCTGTGGTAGTGATCAGTTCACTAAGCCCACTTGGCTGCCAAATTTTCACTCTTCTAGGTTGAAGCGTGTGTTTCCAGTAAGACTTTGAATTTTTAGGTTTCACTGTGTTTTCTCCTATATAGATAGATGGGTTGGGAACTAGAAAGATGGCTTGTGCTAGCTCTTTGAAAATTGACAAAATAAAGTATATTTAGGTTCTGTCTCTATGGTTTGTTTCCTCTTGAAGCAGCCCTAAGCAGAGCCTGCCTAAAGAATTTTCATTGGAAAGGTGTGCCAAGCGTCCAAAAGTACTGGTTTTCTGAAATCTAGGCAAACCTTTTTTCACCCAATATTGATGATTCTCTGTGGTAATGATCAGTTCACTAAGTCCACTTGGCTGCCCAATTTTCACTCTTCTAGGTTGAAGCGTTCGATTCCAGTAAGAGTTTGAGTTTTTAGGTTTCACTCTGTTTTCTCCTATATAGATAGATGTGTTGGGAACTCTAAATGAAACACGGTTTGTGCTAGCTCTTTGAAAATTGACAAAATAGAGTAGTTTTAGGTTCTGTCTCCATGGTTTCTTTTTTCTTGAAGCAGCCCTAACTAGAGACTGCCTAAGTACACTTTCATTGGAAAGGTGTGCCAAGCGTCCAAAAGCACTGGTTTTCTGAAATGTCGGCAAACATTTTTTCACCCAATCTTGATGATTCTCTGTGGTAATGATCAGTTCACTAAGCCCACTTGGCTGCCCAATATTCACTCTTCTAGGTTGAAGCGTTCGTTTCCAATAAGAGTTTGAATTTTTAGGTTTCACTCTGTTTTCTCCTATATAGATAGATGTGTTGGGAACTCTAAATGAAACACGGTTTGTGCTAGCTCTTTGAAAATTGACAAAATAAAGTAGTTCTAAGTTCTGTCTCAAAGGTTGTTTACTCTTGAAGCAGCCCTAAGCAGAGCCTGCCTAAAGACATTTTCATTGGAAAGGTGTGCCAAGCGTCCAAAAGTACTGGTTTTCTGAAATCTCGGCAAATATTTTTTCACCCAATCTTGATGAGACATTGTGGTAGTGATCAGTTCACTAAGTCCACTTGGCTGCCCAATTTTCACTCTTCTAGGTTGAAGCGTTCGTTTCCAATAAGAGTTTGAATTTTTAGGTTTCACTCTGTTTTTTCCTATATAGATAGATGTGTTGGGAACTCTAAATGAAACACGGTTTGTGCTAGCTCTTTGAAAATTGACAAAATAAAGTAGTTTTAGGTTCTGTCTCTATGGTTTGTTTCCTCTTGAAGCAGCCCTAACTGGAGACTGCCTAAATACACTTTCATTGGAAACGTGTGCCAAGCGTCCAAAAGTACTGGTTTTCTGAAATCACGGCAAACATTTTTTCACCCAATCTGGATGATTCTCTGTGGTAGTGATCAGTTCACTAAGTCAACTTGGCTTCCCAATTTTCACTCTTCTAGGTAGAAGCGTTCGTTTCCAGTAAGAGTTTGAATTTTTAGGTTTCACTCTGTTTTCTCCTATATAGATAGATGTGTTGGGAACTCTAAATGAAACACGGTTTGTGCTAGCTCTTTGAAAATTGACAAAATAAATAGTTCTAAGTTCTGTCTCTAAGGTTTGTTTCCTCTTGAAGCAGCCCTAAGCAGAGACTGCCTAAAGACATTTTCATTGGAAAGGGGTGCCAAGCGTCCAAAAGTACTGGTTTTCTGAAATCTCGGCAAACATTTTTTCACCCAATATTGATGATTCTCTGTGGTAGTGACCAGTTCACTAAGCCCACTTGGCTGCCCAATTTTCACTCTTCTAAGTTGAAGCGTTCGTTTCCAGTAAGAGTTTGAATTTTTAGGTTTCACTCTGTTTTCTCCTATATAGATAGATGTGATTGGAACTCTAAATGAAACACGGTTTGTGCTAGCTCTTTGAAAATTGACAAAATAAAGTAGTTTTAGGTTCTGTCTCTATGGTTTGTTTCCTCTTCAAGCAGCCCTAACTGGAGACTGCCTAAATACACTTTCATTGGAAACGTGTGCCAAGCGTCCAAAAGTACTGGTTTTCTGAAATCTCGGCAAATATTTTTTCACCCAAACTGGATGATTCTCTGTGGTAGTGATCAGTTCACTAAGTCCACTTGGCTGCCCAATTTTCACTCTTCTAGGT
Source organism: Callospermophilus lateralis (assembly GCF_048772815.1). Taxonomy (NCBI): domain Eukaryota; kingdom Metazoa; phylum Chordata; class Mammalia; order Rodentia; family Sciuridae; genus Callospermophilus; species Callospermophilus lateralis. The sequence continues at coordinate 34,366 of NW_027517260.1, forward strand.
TGAAGCGTTCGTTTCCAGTAAGAGTTTGAATTTTTAGGTTTCACTCTGTTTTCTCCTATATAGATAGATGTGTTGGGAACTCTAAATGAAACACGGTTTGTGCTAGCTCTTTGAAAATTGACAAAATAGAGTAGTTTTAGGTTCTGTCTCCATGGTTTGTTTTTTCTTGAAGCAGCCCTAACTAGAGACTGCCTAAGTACACTTTCATTGGAAAGGTGTGCCAAGCGTCCAAAAGCACTGGTTTTCTGAAATCTCGGCAAACATTTTTTCACCCATTCTTGATGATTCTCTGTGGTAATGATCAGTTCACTAAGCCCACTTGGCTGCCCAATATTCACTCTTCTAGGTTGAAGCGTTCGTTTCCAATAAGAGTTTGAATTTTTAGGTTTCACTCTGTTTTCTCCGATATAGATAGATGTGTTGGGAACTCTAAATGAAACACGGTTTGTGCTAGCTCTTTGAAAATTGACAAAATAAAGTAGTTCTAAGTTCTGTCTCAAAGGTTGTTTCCTCTTGAAGCAGCCCTAAGCAGAGCCTGCCTAAAGACATTTTCATTGGAAAGGTGTGCCAAGCGTCCAAAAGTACTGGTTTTCTGAAATCTCGGCAAACCTTTTTTCACCCAATCTTGATGAGACATTGTGGTAGTGATCAGTTCACTAAGTCCACTTGGCTGCCCTATTTTCACTCTTCTAGGTTGAAGCGTTCGTTTCCAATAAGAGTTTGAATTTTTAGGTTTCACTCTGTTTTTTCCTATATAGATAGATGTGTTGGGAACTCTAAATGAAACACGGTTTGTGCTAGCTCTTTGAAAATTGACAAAATAAAGTAGTTTTAGGTTCTGTCTCTATGGTTTGTTTCCTCTTGAAGCAGCCCTAACTGGAGACTGCCTAAATACACTTTCATTGGAAAGGTGTGGGAAGCGTCCAAAAGTACTGGTTTTCTGAAATCTCGGCAAACATTTTTTCACCCAATATTGATGATTCTCTGTGGTAGTGATCGGTTCACTAAGCCCACTTGGCTGCCAAATTTTCACTCTTCTAGGTTGAAGCGTGTGTTTCCAGTAAGACTTTGAATTTTTAGGTTTCACTGTGTTTTCTCCTATATAGATAGATGGGTTGGGAACTAGAAAGACGGCTTGTGCTAGCTCTTTGAAAATTGACAAAATAAAGTAGATTTAGGTTCTGTCTCTATGGTTTGTTTCCTCTTGAAGCAGCCCTAAGCAGAGCCTGCCTAAAGAATTTTCATTGGAAAGGTGTGCCAAGCGTCCAAAAGTACTGGTTTTCTGAAATCTAGGCAAACATTTTTTCACCCAATATTGATGATTCTCTGTGGTAATGATGAGTTCACTAAGTCCACTTGGCTGCCCAATTTTCACTCTTCTAGGTTGAAGCGTTCGATTCCAGTAAGAGTTTGAGTTTTTAGGTTTCACTCTGTTTTCTCCTATATAGATAGATGTGTTGGGAACTCTAAATGAAACACGGTTTGTGCTAGCTCTTTGAAAATTGACAAAATAAAGTAGTTCTAAGTTCTGGCTCAAAGGTTGTTTACTCTTGAAGCAGCCCTAAGCAGAGCCTGCCTAAAGACATTTTCATTGGAAAGGTGTGCCAAGCGTCCAAAAGTACTGGTTTTCTGAAATCTCGGCAAACCTTTTTTCACCCAATCTTGAGGAGACATTGTGGTAGTGATCAGTTCACTAAGTCCACTTGGCTGCCCAATTTTCACTCTTCTAGGTTGAAGCGTTCGTTTCCAATAAGAGTTTGAATTTTTAGGTTTCACTCTGTTTTTTCCTATATAGATAGATGTGTTGGGAACTCTAAATGAAACACGGTTTGTGCTAGCTCTTTGAAAATTGACAAAATAAAGTAGTTTTAGGTTCTGTCTCTATGGTTTGTTTCCTCTTGAAGCAGCCCTAACTGGAGACTGCCTAAATACACTTTCATTGGAAACGTGTGCCAAGCGTCCAAAAGTACTGGTTTTCTGAAATCACGGCAAACATTTTTTCACCCAATCTGGATGATTCTCTGTGGTAGTGATCAGTTCACTAAGTCAACTTGGCTTCCCAATTTTCACTCTTCTAGGTAGAAGCGTTCGTTTCCAGTAAGAGTTTGAATTTTTAGGTTTCACTCTGTTTTCTCCTATATAGATAGATGTGTTGGGAACTCTAAATGAAACACGGTTTGTGCTAGCTCTTTGAAAATTGACAAAATAAATAGTTCTAAGTTCTGTCTCTAAGGTTTGTTTCCTCTTGAAGCAGCCCTAAGCAGAGACTGCCTAAAGACATTTTCATTGGAAAGGGGTGCCAAGCCTCCAAAAGTACTGGTTTTCTGAAATCTCGGCAAACATTTTTTCACCCAATATTGATGATTCTCTGTGGTAGTGACCAGTTCACTAAGCCCACTTGGCTGCCCAATTTTCACTCTTCTAAGTTGAAGCGTTCGTTTCCAGTAAGAGTTTGAATTTTTAGGTTTCACTGTGTTTTCTCCTATATAGATAGATGTGATTGGAACTCTAAATGAAACACGGTTTGTGCTAGCTCTTTGAAAATTGACAAAATAAAGTAGTTTTAGGTTCTTTCTCTATGGTTTGTTTCCTCTTCAAGCAGCCCTAACTGGAGACTGCCTAAATACACTTTCATTGGAAACGTGTGCCAAGCGTCCAAAAGTACTGGTTTTCTGAAATCTCGGCAAATATTTTTTCACCCAAACTGGATGATTCTCTGTGGTAGTGATCAGTTCACTAAGTCCACTTGGCTGCCCAATTTTCACTCTTCTAGGTTGAAGCGTTCGTTTCCAGTAAGAGTTTGAATTTTTAGGTTTCACTCTGTTTTCTCCTATATAGATAGATGTGTTGGGAACTCTAAATGAAACACGGTTTGTGCTAGCTCTTTGAAAATTGACAAAATAGAGTAGTTTTAGGTTCTGTCTCCATGGTTTGTTTTTTCTTGAAGCAGCCCTAACTAGAGACTGCCTAAGTACACTTTCATTGGAAAGGTGTGCCAAGCGTCCAAAAGCACTGGTTTTCTGAAATCTCGGCAAACATTTTTTCACCCATTCTTGATGATTCTCTGTGGTAATGATCAGTTCACTAAGCCCACTTGGCTGCCCAATATTCACTCTTCTAGGTTGAAGCGTTCGTTTCCAATAAGAGTTTGAATTTTTAGGTTTCACTCTGTTTTCTCCGATATAGATAGATGTGTTGGGAACTCTAAATGAAACACGGTTTGTGCTAGCTCTTTGAAAATTGACAAAATAAAGTAGTTCTAAGTTCTGTCTCAAAGGTTGTTTCCTCTTGAAGCAGCCCTAAGCAGAGCCTGCCTAAAGACATTTTCATTGGAAAGGTGTGCCAAGCGTCCAAAAGTACTGGTTTTCTGAAATCTCGGCAAACCTTTTTTCACCCAATCTTGATGAGACATTGTGGTAGTGATCAGTTCACTAAGTCCACTTGGCTGCCCTATTTTCACTCTTCTAGGTTGAAGCGTTCGTTTCCAATAAGAGTTTGAATTTTTAGGTTTCACTCTGTTTTTTCCTATATAGATAGATGTGTTGGGAACTCTAAATGAAACACGGTTTGTGCTAGCTCTTTGAAAATTGACAAAATAAAGTAGTTTTAGGTTCTGTCTCTATGGTTTGTTTCCTCTTGAAGCAGCCCTAACTGGAGACTGCCTAAATACACTTTCATTGGAAAGGTGTGGGAAGCGTCCAAAAGTACTGGTTTTCTGAAATCTCGGCAAACATTTTTTCACCCAATATTGATGATTCTCTGTGGTAGTGATCGGTTCACTAAGCCCACTTGGCTGCCAAATTTTCACTCTTCTAGGTTGAAGCGTGTGTTTCCAGTAAGACTTTGAATTTTTAGGTTTCACTGTGTTTTCTCCTATATAGATAGATGGGTTGGGAACTAGAAAGACGGCTTGTGCTAGCTCTTTGAAAATTGACAAAATAAAGTAGATTTAGGTTCTGTCTCTATGGTTTGTTTCCTCTTGAAGCAGCCCTAAGCAGAGCCTGCCTAAAGAATTTTCATTGGAAAGGTGTGCCAAGCGTCCAAAAGTACTGGTTTTCTGAAATCTCGGCAAACCTTTTTTCACCCAATATTGATGATTCTCTGTGGTAATGATCAGTTCACTAAGTCCACTTGGCTGCCCAATTTTCACTCTTCTAGGTTGAAGCGTTCGATTCCAGTAAGAGTTTGAGTTTTTAGGTTTCACTCTGTTTTCTCCTATATAGATAGATGTGTTGGGAACTCTAAATGAAACACGGTTTGTGCTAGCTCTTTGAAAATTGACAAAATAGAGTAGTTTTAGGTTCTGTGTCCATGGTTTGTTTTTTCTTGAAGCAGCCCTAACTAGAGACTGCCTAAGTACACTTTCATTGGAAAGGTGTGCCAAGCGTCCAAAAGCACTGGTTTTCTGAAATGTCGGCAAACATTTTTTCACCCAATCTTGATGATTCTCTGTGGTAATGATCAGTTCACTAAGCCCACTTGGCTGCCCAATATTCACTCTTCTAGGTTGAAGCGTTCGTTTCCAATAAGAGTTTGAATTTTTAGGTTTCACTCTGTTTTCTCCTATATAGATAGATGTGTTGGGAACTCTAAATGAAACACGGTTTGTGCTAGCTCTTTGAAAATTGACAAAATAAAGTAGTTCTAAGTTCTGGCTCAAAGGTTGTTTCCTCTTGAAGCAGCCCTAAGCAGAGCCTGCCTAAAGACATTTTCATTGGAAAGGTGTGCGAAGCGTCCAAAAGTAGTGGTTTTCTGAAATCTCGGCAAACCTTTTTTCACCCAATCTTGATGAGACATTGTGGTAGTGATCAGTTCACTAAGTCCACTTGGCTGCCCAATTTTCACTCTTCTAGGTTGAAGCGTTCGTTTCCAATAAGAGTTTGAATTTTTAGGTTTCACTCTGTTTTTTCCTATATAGATAGATGTGTTGGGAACTCTAAATGAAACACGGTTTGTGCTAGCTCTTTGAAAATTGACAAAATAAAGTAGTTTTAGGTTCTGTCTCTATGGTTTGTTTCCTCTTGAAGCAGCCCTAACTGGAGACTGCCTAAATACACTTTCATTGGAAACGTGTGCCAAGCGTCCAAAAGTACTGGTTTTCTGAAATCACGGCAAACATTTTTTCACCCAATCTGGATGATTCTCTGTGGTAGTGATCAGTTCACTAAGTCAACTTGGCTTCCCAATTTTCACTCTTCTAGGTAGAAGCGTTCGTTTCCAGTAAGAGTTTGAATTTTTAGGTTTCACTCTGTTTTCTCCTATATAGATAGATGTGTTGGTAACTCTAAATGAAACACGGTTTGTGCTAGCTCTTTGAAAATTGACAAAATAAATAGTTCTAAGTTCTGTCTCTAAGGTTTGTTTCCTCTTGAAGCAGCCCTAAGCAGAGACTGCCTAAAGACATTTTCATTGGAAAGGGGTGCCAAGCGTCCAAAAGTACTGGTTTTCTGAAATCTCGGCAAACATTTTTTCACCCAATATTGATGATTCTCTGTGGTAGTGACCAGTTCACTAAGCCCACTTGGCTGCCCAATTTTCACTCTTCTAAGTTGAAGCGTTCGTTTCCAGTAAGAGTTTGAATTTTTAGGTTTCACTGTGTTTTCTCCTATATAGATAGATGTGATTGGAACTCTAAATGAAACACGGTTTGTGCTAGCTCTTTGAAAATTGACAAAATAAAGTAGTTTTAGGTTCTGTCTCTATGGTTTGTTTCCTCTTCAAGCAGCCCTAACTGGAGACTGCCTAAATACACTTTCATTGGAAACGTGTGCCAAGCGTCCAAAAGTACTGGTTTTCTGAAATCACGGCAAACATTTTTTCACCCAATCTGGATGATTCTCTGTGGTAGTGATCAGTTCACTAAGTCAACTTGGCTTCCCAATTTTCACTCTTCTAGGTAGAAGCGTTCGTTTCCAGTAAGAGTTTGAATTTTTAGGTTTCACTCTGTTTTCTCCTATATAGATAGATGTGTTGGTAACTCTAAATGAAACACGGTTTGTGCTAGCTCTTTGAAAATTGACAAAATAAATAGTTCTAAGTTCTGTCTCTAAGGTTTGTTTCCTCTTGAAGCAGCCCTAAGCAGAGACTGCCTAAAGACATTTTCATTGGAAAGGGGTGCCAAGCGTCCAAAAGTACTGGTTTTCTGAAATCTCGGCAAACATTTTTTCACCCAATATTGATGATTCTCTGTGGTAGTGACCAGTTCACTAAGCCCACTTGGCTGCCCAATTTTCACTCTTCTAAGTTGAAGCGTTCGTTTCCAGTAAGAGTTTGAATTTTTAGGTTTCACTGTGTTTTCTCCTATATAGATAGATGTGATTGGAACTCTAAATGAAACACGGTTTGTGCTAGCTCTTTGAAAATTGACAAAATAAAGTAGTTTTAGGTTCTGTCTCTATGGTTTGTTTCCTCTTCAAGCAGCCCTAACTGGAGACTGCCTAAATACACTTTCATTGGAAACGTGTGCCAAGCGTCCAAAAGTACTGGTTTTCTGAAATCTCGGCAAATATTTTTTCACCCAAACTGGATGATTCTCTGTGGTAGTGATCAGTTCACTAAGTCCACTTGGCTGCCCAATTTTCACTCTTCTAGGTTGAAGCGTTCGTTTCCAGTAAGAGTTTGAATTTTTAGGTTTCACTCTGTTTTCTCCTATATAGATAGATGTGTTGGGAACTCTAAATGAAACACGGTTTGTGCTAGCTCTTTGAAAATTGACAAAATAAAGTAGTTTTAGGTTCTGTCTCTATGGTTTGTTTCCTCTTGAAGCAGCCCTAACTGGAGACTGCCTAAATACACTTTCATTGGAAAGGTGTGGGAAGCGTCCAAAAGTACTGGTTTTCTGAAATCTCGGCAAACATTTTTTCACCCAATATTGATGATTCTCTGTGGTAGTGATCAGTTCACTAAGCCCACTTGGCTGCCAAATTTTCACTCTTCTAGGTTGAAGCGTGTGTTTCCAGTAAGAGTTTGAATTTTTAGGTTTCACTGTGTTTTCTCCTATATAGATAGATGGGTTGGGAACTCTAAATGAAACACGGCTTGTGCTAGCTCTTTGAAAATTGACAAAATAAAGTAGTTCTAAGTTCTGTCTCAAAGGTTGTTTCCTCTTGAAGCAGCCCTAAGCAGAGCCTGCCTAAAGACATTTTCATTGGAAAGGTGTGCCAAGCGTCCAAAAGTACTGGTTTTCTGAAATCTCGGCAAACCTTTTTTCACCCAATCTTGATGAGACATTGTGGTAGTGATCAGTTCACTAAGTCCACTTGGCTGCCCAATTTTCACTCTTCTAGGTTGAAGCGTTCGATTCCAGTAAGAGTTTGAATTTTTAGGTTTCACTCTGTTTTCTCCTATATAGATAGATGTGTTGGGAACTCTAAATGAAACACGGTTTGTGCTAGCTCTTTGAAAATTGACAAAATAGAGTAGTTTTAGGTTCTGTCTCCATGGTTTGTTTTTTCTTGAAGCAGCCCTAACTAGAGACTGCCTAAGTACACTTTCATTGGAAAGGTGTGCCAAGCATCCAAAAGCACTGGTTTTCTGAAATCTCGGCAAACATTTTTTCACCCAATCTTGATGATTCTCTGTGGTAATGATCAGTTCACTAAGCCCACTTGGCTGCCCAATATTCACTCTTCTAGGTTGAAGCGTTCGTTTCCAATAAGAGTTTGAATTTTTAGGTTTCACTCTGTTTTCTCCTATATAGATAGATGTGTTGGGAACTCTAAATGAAACACGGTTTGTGCTAGCTCTTTGAAAATTGACAAAATAAAGTAGTTTTAGGTTCTGTCTCTATGGTTTGTTTCCTTTAAGGCAGCCCTAACTGGAGACTGCCTAAATACACTTTCATTGGAAACGTGTGCCAAGCGTCCAAAAGTATTGGTTTTCTGAAATCTCGGCAAACATTTTTTCACCCAATATGGATGATTCTCTGTGGTAGTGATCAGTTCACTAAGCCCACTTGGCTGCCCAATTTTCACTCTTCTAGGTTGAAGCGTTCGTTTCCAGTAAGAGTTTGAATTTTTAGGTTTCACTCTGTTTTCTCCTATATAGATAGATGTGTTGGGAACTCTAAATGAAACACGGTTTGTGCTAGCTCTTTGAAAATTGAAAAAATAAAGTAGTTCTAAGTTCTGTCTCAAAGGTTGTTTCCTCTTGAAGCAGCCCTAAGCAGAGCCTGCCTAAAGACATTTTCATTGGAAAGGTGTGCCAAGCGCCCAAAAGTACTGGTTTTCTGAAATCTCGGCAAACCTTTTTTCACCCAATCTTGATGAGACATTGTGGTAGTGATCAGTTCACTAAGTCCACTTGGCTGCCCAATTTTCACTCTTCTAGGTTGAAGCGTTCGTTTCCAATAAGAGTTTGAATTTTTAGGTTTCACTCTGTTTTTTCCTATATAGATAGATGTGTTGGGAACTCTAAATGAAACACGGTTTGTGCTAGCTCTTTGAAAATTGACAAAATAAAGTAGTTTTAGGTTCTGTCTCTATGGTTTGTTTCCTCTTGAAGCAGCCCTAACTGGAGACTGCCTAAATACACTTTCATTGGAAACGTGTGCCAAGCGTCCAAAAGTACTGGTTTTCTGAAATCACGGCAAACATTTTTTCACCCAATCTGGATGATTCTCTGTGGTAGTGATCAGTTCACTAAGTCAACTTGGCTTCCCAATTTTCACTCTTCTAGGTAGAAGCGTTCGTTTCCAGTAAGAGTTTGAATTTTTAGGTTTCACTCTGTTTTCTCCTATATAGATAGATGTGTTGGGAACTCTAAATGAAACACGGTTTGTGCTAGCTCTTTGAAAATTGACAAAATAAATAGTTCTAAGTTCTGTCTCTAAGGTTTGTTTCCTCTTGAAGCAGCCCTAAGCAGAGACTGCCTAAAGACATTTTCATTGGAAAGGGGTGCCAAGCGTCCAAAAGTACTGGTTTTCTGAAATCTCGGCAAACATTTTTTCACCCAATATTGATGATTCTCTGTGGTAGTGACCAGTTCACTAAGCCCACTTGGCTGCCCAATTTTCAATCTTCTAAGTTGAAGCGTTCGTTTCCAGTAAGAGTTTGAATTTTTAGGTTTCACTGTGTTTTCTCCTATATAGATAGATGTGATTGGAACTCTAAATGAAACACGGTTTGTGCTAGCTCTTTGAAAATTGACAAAATAAAGTAGTTTTAGGTTCTGTCTCTATGGTTTGTTTCCTCTTCAAGCAGCCCTAACTGGAGACTGCCTAAATACACTTTCATTGGAAACGTGTGCCAAGCGTCCAAAAGTACTGGTTTTCTGAAATCTCGGCAAATATTTTTTCACCCAAACTGGATGATTCTCTGTGGTAGTGATCAGTTCACTAAGTCCACTTGGCTGCCCAATTTTCACTCTTCTAGGTTGAAGCGTTCGTTTCCAGTAAGAGTTTGAATTTTTAGGTTTCACTCTGTTTTTTCCTATATAGATAGATGTGTTGGGAACTCTAAATGAAACACGGTTTGTGCTAGCTCTTTGAAAATTGACAAAATAAAGTAGTTTTAGGTTCTGTCTCTATGGTTTGTTTCCTCTTGAAGCAGCCCTAACTGGAGACTGCCTAAATACCACTTTCATTGGAAAGGTGTGGGAAGCGTCCAAAAGTACTGGTTTTCTGAAATCTCGGCAAACATTTTTTCACCCAATATTGATGATTCTCTGTGGTAGTGATCAGTTCACTAAGCCCACTGGCTGCCAAATTTTCACTCTTCTAGGTTGAAGCGTGTGTTTCCAGTAAGACTTTGAATTTTTAGGTTTCACTGTGTTTTCTCCTATATAGATAGATGGGTTGGGAACTATAATGAAACACGGCTTGTGCTAGCTCTTTGAAAATTGACAAAATAAAGTAGATTTAGGTTCTGTCTCTATGGTTTGTTTCCTCTTGAAGCAGCCCTAAGCAGAGCCTGCCTAAAGAATTTTCATGGGAAAGGTGTGCCAAGCGTCCAAAAGTACTGGTTTTCTGAAATCTCGGCAAAACTTTTTCACCCAATATTGATGATTCTCTGTGGTAATGATCAGTTCACTAAGTCCACTTGGCTGCCCAATTTTCACTCTTCTAGGTTGAAGCGTTCGATTCCAGTAAGAGTTTGAGTTTTTAGGTTTCACTCTGTTTCTCCTATATAGATAGATGTGTTGGGAACTCTAAATGAAACACGGTTTGTGCTAGCTCTTTGAAAATTGACAAAATAGAGTAGTTTTAGGTTCTGTCTCCATGGTTTGTTTTTTCTTGAAGCAGCCCTAACTAGAGACTGCCTAAGTACACTTTCATTGGAAAGGTGTGCCAAGCGTCCAAAAGCACTGGTTTTCTGAAATGTCGGCAAACATTTTTTCACCCAATCTTGATGATTCTCTGTGGTAATGATCAGTTCACTAAGCCCACTTGGCTGCCCAATATTCACTCTTCTAGTTGAAGCGTTCGTTTCCAATAAGAGTTTGAATTTTTAGGTTTCACTCTGTTTTCTCCTATATAGATAGATGTGTTGGGAACTCTAAATGAAACACGGTTTGTGCTAGCTCTTTGAAAATTGACAAAATAAAGTAGTTCTAAGTTCTGGCTCAAAGGTTGTTTACTCTTGAAGCAGCCCTAAGCAGAGCCTGCCTCCTAAAGACATTTTCATTGGAAAGGTGTGCCAAGCGTCCAAAAGTACTGGTTTTCTGAAATCTCGGCAAACCTTTTTTCACCCAATCTTGATGAGACATTGTGGTAGTGATCAGTTCACTAAGTCCACTTGGCTGCCCAATTTTCACTCTTCTAGGTTGAAGCGTTCGTTTCCAATAAGAGTTTGAATTTTTAGGTTTCACTCTGTTTTTTCCTATATAGATAGATGTGTTGGGAACTCTAAATGAAACACGGTTTGTGCTAGCTCTTTGAAAATTGACAAAATAAAGTAGTTTTAGGTTCTGTCTCTATGGTTTGTTTCCTCTTGAAGCAGCCCTAACTGGAGACTGCCTAAATACACTTTCATTGGAAACGTGTGCCAAGCGTCCAAAAGTACTGGTTTTCTGAAATCACGGCAAACATTTTTTCACCCAATCTGGATGATTCTCTGTGGTAGTGATCAGTTCACTAAGTCAACTTGGCTTCCCAATTTTCACTCTTCTAGGTAGAAGCGTTCGTTTCCAGTAAGAGTTTGAATTTTTAGGTTTCACTCTGTTTTCTCCTATATAGATAGATGTGTTGGGAACTCTAAATGAAACACGGTTTGTGCTAGCTCTTTGAAAATTGACAAAATAAATAGTTCTAAGTTCTGTCTCTAAGGTTTGTTTCCTCTTGAAGCAGCCCTAAGCAGAGACTGCCTAAAGACATTTTCATTGGAAAGGGGTGCCAAGCGTCCAAAAGTACTGGTTTTCTGAAATCTCGGCAAACATTTTTTCACCCAATATTGATGATTCTCTGTGGTAGTGACCAGTTCACTAAGCCCACTTGGCTGCCCAATTTTCACTCTTCTAAGTTGAAGCGTTCGTTTCCAGTAAGAGTTTGAATTTTTAGGTTTCACTGTGTTTTCTCCTATATAGATAGATGTGATTGGAACTCTAAATGAAACACGGTTTGTGCTAGCTCTTTGAAAATTGACAAAATAAAGTAGTTTTAGGTTCTGTCTCTATGGTTTGTTTCCTCTTCAAGCAGCCCTAACTGGAGACTGCCTAAATACACTTTCATTGGAAACGTGTGCCAAGCGTCCAAAAGTACTGGTTTTCTGAAATCTCGGCAAACATTTTTTCACCCAATCTGGATGATTCTCTGTGGTAGTGATCAGTTCACTAAGTCCACTTGGCTGCCCAATTTTCACTCTTCTAGGTTGAAGCGTTCGTTTCCAGTAAGAGTTTGAATTTTTAGGTTTCACTCTGTTTTCTCCTATATAGATAGATGTG